>NC_066515.1:26051886-26074386 GCF_024679095.1 Eriocheir sinensis
AATGTTTCGAAAATAATAAATGACAAAATAAATGTGCAAATTATACATGGGGAATAATGTGAAATAAAGTAAATATGCAGAAATAATCAGAATGCAAATAAGTGATAATATACATGAAATACTGCAAAATAAGAGATTGATGTAGAAGTAAATATAGTTAGAAAAATAATCTTGCAAAATCAATGGACAATCAAATGAAAGTGCACTGAAAATAATATACTGGTTATTAATTAAGACATAGCAATAAAAAGATTACAAATGTACCAAAAATAAAAATAAATGAGGTAAAAGCATAATTATTTTTCCTCGAAGATATTAGAGAGAAAATGGAAAGCTAGGAACGAAAAATACGCGCCAACAGAAAGTAATCCAAAATAATATGAAGTTAATGACCAGCTGTGAAAAAAATGATTGTGGTGAATTAAAAAGATTACAAATGTACCAAAAATAAAAGAGGTAAAGGCATTATATTTTTTCCTCGAAGATATTAGAGAGAAAGAAAGTAATCCAAAATAATATGAAGTTAATGACCGGCTGTGAAAAAATGATTGTAGAGAATATAAAAGATTACAAATGTACCCAAAATAAATGAGCTAAAAGCATAATATTTTTTCCTCGAAGATATTAGAGAGGAACAAAAAATACGCGCCAACAGAAAGTAATCCAAAATAATAGGGAGTTAATGACCGGCTGTGAAAAAATGATTGTAGTGAATATAATGAAAGAAATAACAACAAAAAGAGAAGCAAAAGCGATTGGTAGGCAGGGCAGTTGTCTCTGATTCTGTTATTCTTCGTTCGCCTTCTGTTTCTTGGCCGTAGATTTCTTGGTGCTTGGAAGTATAACGTGAACGGAATAAAAAATCGAAATAACAAAAGAAAAGCACGTAGGCAATTAGGGTTGTTTTGAAATCGTTGCTTGTATTACTGTTAGTTTTGTTTATTGAAGTTGATTAGGTTTTTTTATATATATATATATATATATATTAAGAAAAAAAATTATGATAGTTTTATAATCATTTTCATTTGTTTCTTTTTTTTTGTTTGAAGTTAATAAGATATTTGTGTTATTACTACTACTACTACTACTACTACTACTACTACTACTACTACTACTACTACTACTACTACTACTACTACTACTACTACTACTACTACTACTACTACTACTACTACCACTACTACTACTACTGCTACTACTATTACTAAAACTTTCTCCCTCTCGTGTCTCTCTCTCTCTCTCTCTCTCTCTCTCTCTCTCTCTCTCTCTCTCTCTCTCTCTCTCTCTCTCTCTCTCTCTCTCTCTCTCTCTCCCTTTTTCTCCCTCCTCCTCTCACCTAATATATCTCTCTCCCCCTTTCTCCTCTCCTGCACCCATTAATCTTTCCTCCCTCCTTCTCTTCCCTCCGTCTTTCCTCCCCTCTCTCTCTCTCTCTCTCTCTCTCTCTCTCTCTCTCTCTCTCTCTCTCTCTCTCTCTCTCTCTTCTTATTTTTTTCTTTGTTTCCGCCGTCTCGTTTTTCCCTACCTATTCTTTCCTTCCTTTCCTTCCTTTCTCTCCATATATGTCTTTCTTCCTTCCCTGTCTCTCCCTCTCTCTTTCTCTCCCTTCCTCTATTCTTGTATCTTTCCTTTCCTCCTTCCTACTTTCCTCTCTTTCCTTACCTCTCTCTCTCTCTCTCTCTCTCTCTCTCTCTCTCTCTCTCTCTCTCTCTCTCTCTCTCTCTCTCTCTCTCTCTCTCTCTCTCTCTCTCGGTTCACCCAGTCTTCCCTTCCGCTCCTCCTCCTCCTCCTCCTCTCCGTCCCATCTTCCCTCCTCCTCTTTCATCTCTCCCTCTCTCCCTCTCTCTCTCCCTCTCCACCTGCGCCACACAACCCACTGTTAAGAAGCAGCTGCAAAACACACACACACACACACACACACACACACACACACACACACACACACACACACACACACACACGCAGAAGCAGAAGAGGTAGAAAAAAGATAAGGAAAGAAAAAGGGAAATAATTGTCGTGATAATAATAAGAATAATGATAAAAGGAGGAGGAGGAGGAGGAAGAGGAGGAGGAGGAGGAGGCTTGCTTTCCCTAATCTTTCATACACCGAAATAACACACACACACACACACTCTCTCTCTCTCTCTCTCTCTCTCTCTCTCTCTCTCTCTCTCTCTCTCTCTCTCTCTCTCTCTCTCTCTCTCTCTCTCTCTCCCTTCCTCCCTTTTCCTTCTTTTCCCTTAGCGCTAACTTCATCATTTTCCTTCACTATTATTATTATTATTATTATTATTATTATTATTATTATTATTATTATTATTGTTATTATTATTATTTATTAATGGTATTTTCTAGTGAGTGAAAAAATTATATCGTGCATTATCGCGTCTTCTTCTTCTTCTTCTTCTTCTTCTTCTTTTTCTTCTTCTTCATCTTGTGTGTGTGTGTGTGTGTGTGTGTGTGTGTGTGTGTGTGTGTGTGTGCCATTCACTATACCCTCTACACAACCACCATCACCATCACTTCCTTAACACCATACCGATCACTGTATTACGTTTCCACAATATTACCATTCTTATAGCATTCAAATTAATCACTGTATCTTGTATGGTGAAAGTGGTGGTGATGGTGAAGGAGTGTGACATGGCTGGCAAAGTGACGTCAAGTATGGTGAATTAACTGATGGTGACGGTACAGTTTAAAGGTTATAGTGGGGTATGGATAGTGACGTCATGTTTAGATTGGTGAATGAGTTATGTTGAAGGTGATGATGGTGGTGATGGAGATGATGAAAACTGTCTGATAGTGATGTTGCAAGCACGTGGATTAGCGATAGTGATGATAGTGTGTGTTTACCTATTTGTATTTACCTGTGTGTAGTCTTCCGGGTGTGTGTGTGTGTGTGTGTGTGTGTGTGTGTGTGTGAAGGAGGAGAAGGAGAGGAAGGAAAGACTGGGTTAAGGGAGAGAGGGAGAGATGGAGAGAAGATATGAGGGAAAGGGAGGAAAGGGAGGAAGAAGTAATGAAAGGAATGAATGAGAGAGAGGGAGAGAAAGGATGAGTGGAGAGAATGTATATATGTATGTATGTATATGCGTGAAGGAGGAGGAGGAGGGGAAGGAAAAATTGAGTTAAGAGAGAGAGGGAGAGATGGAGAGAAGATATGAGGGAGAGAAAGGGAGGAAAGGGAGGAAGAAGTAATGAAAGGAATGAATGAGAGGGGGAGAGAAAGGATGAGTGGAGAGAATGTATATATGTATGTATGTATGCATATGCGTGAAGGAGGAGGAGGAGAGGAAGGAAAAATTGAGTTAAGAGAGAGAGGGAGAGAAGATATGAATGAGAGGAAGAGAGGAAGTAATAAAGGGAATGAATGAGAGAGAGGGAGAGAAAGGAGGAGTGGAAGAAAATGTATAATGCATGTGAATGTATTTATATATGTGTTTATGCGTGTCTACAAAACCATAACTGAAAAAAACTCACCCTGTATAATAAGTAAAGTAATTAGCAAACACTTACCATATTTACACTCGTAGTAGTAGTAGTAGTAGTAGTAGTAGTGGTGGTGGTGGTGGTGGTGGTGGTGGAGGTGCAGGTCGCTAGTCTCCGCAGCTCAGGACGTGTATGCGAACGTTAGTCTCCTACGTCTCCTTTTATTTACACCTATTTTTGTGTTGTGGAATACCTGCCCCGTCACCCTGCCTTACCTGGCCCTCCCCTATACCTGTGCTCCCTTCATGGCCCTCCCCTCACCTACCCACCCCCTCCATTACCTTGCCTGGCCCTCCCCGTATATCTGTACTCCCTTTATGGCCCTCCCTTCACCCACCCAACCACCTCTTACCTGCCCCTTCACCTTGCCTTACCTGACCCTCCCCTATACCTGGTCCTTCCTTCATGGCCCTCCCCTCACCCACCCACCCCCTCCATTACCTTACCTGGCCCTCCCCTATACCTGGTCCTCCCTTCATGGCCCTCCCCTCACCCACCCACCCCCTCCATTACCTTGCCTGGCCCTCCCCTCACCCACCCACCCCCTCCATTACCTTACCTGGCCCTCCCCTATACCTGGTCCTCCCTTCATGGCCCTTCCCTCACCCACCCACATCTTACCTGCCCCTTCATCTTACCTTACCTGACCCTCCCTACCTAACCTTCCCCTCCCTTTCCACCTCTTACCCACCCCCTCCATAACTCCTCCCTTTTAACTGCCTCTCCCCTTGCCTTTCCTCTTTATTATTTCCCTCTCCATACCTTACCTTACCTTACCTTACCTTACCTTACCTTACCTGACCTTCCCCTATACCTGGTGCTCCCCTAACCTACCCACCTCTTACCCACCCCCTCCATAACTCCTCCTCCCTCTCAAATGGCTCTCCCCTTATCTTTCCTTACCCTACCCATACCTTACCTTTCCTTACCCTACCCATACCTTACCCTCCCTACCTTACCTTCCCCTCCCTTCCCACCGCTTACCCACCCCTCCATAACACCTCCTCCCTCTTAACTGCCTCTCCCCTTACCTTACCTTACCTTACCTTACCTTACCTGACCTTCCCCTATACCTGGTGCTCCCCTAACCTACCCACCTCTTACCCACCCCCTACATCACCCCCTCCTTTCTTACCTTACCCATAACTGGCCCTCCCTTTCCTGGTTCTCCCCTCACTTGCCTTCCTCTTACCCACTCTCCCCATTACCTCTCCTCCCCTTACCTTACCTCCGTACCCTCCCTTCTTCCATATCAATTCTTCTCTCTCTCTCTCTCTCTCTCTCTCTCTCTCTCTCTCTCTCTCTCTCTCTCTCTCTCTCTCTCCATCCATTATTCTCCCTTCCCTTCCTCCCTTCCTCTTTCTAACTCCTCCTCCTCCTCCCATCCTTTCTCTCTCTCTCTCTCTCTCTCTCTCTCTCTCTCTCTCTCTCTCTCTCTCTCTCTCTCTCTCTCTCTCTCTCCTCCGCCTTTCCTCCCATGTTTCCTCTCCCTTTTTCGTATCTTCTCTCCCTCTCCCTTCATCTCTCCCTCCCTCCCTCTCATCTCTCTCCATTACGCCTTATGTGATAGTTTCCCTCCCTCCTTTCCTCCCCTCTCTCACTCCTCCTCTCTCCTCTCCTCTCCTCTCCTCCTCTCTCCCGCTTTTGAACCTATAATTGAGTTACAGTCGCTTTCCACGGGTTAAATATGGATGGTGGTGTGGTGGTGGTGGTGGTGGTGATGAGGTGGTGATGAATTAGTGTAGGGGGTGTAATTCCTTGTCCCCTACCCCCCCATTACCACCACCATCATCATCATCATCATCATCATCACCATCTGTCTGTGTGTGTGTGTGTGTGTGTGTGTGTGTGTGTGTACCCAAAAGCTTCGATTTCTCAGGATTCTGGCATCGTTTTATTAGAGAGAGAGAGAGAGAGAGAGAGAGAGAGAGAGAGAGAGAGAGAGAGAGAGAGAGAGAAAGCAGTAAGCCGAATATCTTATTTTTAGCGGTACTGGTTTGGCGAGGAGGAGGAGGAGGAAGAGGAAGAGGAGGAGGAGGAAGAGGAAGACACGCCTCCACACAACTCCTTATAATACTACCATTCTCTCTCTCTCTCTCTCTCTCTCTCTCGACTAAACTGAGAGAGAGAGAGAGAGAGAGAGAGAGAGAGAGAGAGAGAGAGAGAGAGAGAATTGTTAACATTCCCAACATTTTCTTCTACTTTTGCTCCTCCTCTTCCTCCTCCTCCTCCTCCTCCTCCTCTTACCTGTGTGACAAGTAATTAAACACCTGACCTCTCCTGTTCTTGTGACTGTTTATTGAAATGTTCTTAGTTAACAGTAAATCAGGGAACGTTTTAACATTTATTACAAGTCAGCGTGAAGGTCCCTTAAACAATAATAATAATAATAATAATAATAATAATAATAATAATAATAATAATAAGTGGTATAAAGAACTCGCATAAAATAACTTATACAATGAAAAGGAAATGAAGAAAAATAGACATCAATAGAGAATAACTTGAAAGAGAGACGGAAACTTAGTTGTGGAAAATCTCGTCTCAACTTGACACACACACAGACAGACAGACACACAGACGGACACGGACAGACACACAGACAGTCATCCTGGTTGCTGAGTTGTTCTTGTGGGGGGCAGATGGCGTCCCTTCTGTGTCCCTGGGTAGTCGGTGAAGCTAACCAGGGACCACTTCTCGCCTGGCTAATCTTCACCGTGGGACGTTTGACTCACTGGTGACTCGCTTCGTTTTTTCCGTTTTCCTCTGTCTTGGTTTTTCGCTGTAGGTTCTTGTAAGTTGGTTTAGGGTGGATTTCGTAACTTCGTATCCTTCTTTACGCTTTGTATACACCGTGGAACCATAACTTAACCTCACAAACTGTCTAAATGGTTTTGAGATTGTGTTTTAAGTTCATTGTGTTCGGATGACGATTTGATTTCATTTTTCTTTTATTTGCATTCGTCGTAGAACCTCACAAACTTGTCTTCGTGGTCTTCAGATTGTGTTTTAAGTTCATTGTGTTCAGCTGATTAGTTGATTTCATTCTTCTTTTGTTTTATTTGCATACGTCGTAGAATTTCTCTCTATCTTAACCTCACAAACTCTACATGGTCTTCAGATTGTGTTTTTAGTTCATTGTGTTCAGCTGACGATTTGATTTCATTCTTCTATAGTCCTCTTTGCATTCCGTCGACTTGCTTACGCCGTGGAACCTCTTTATCTTAACCTCACAAACTCTACATGATCTTCAGATTGTGTTTTTAGTTCATTGTGTTCGGCTGACGACCTAATTTCATTTTTCTGTAGTCTTCTTTGCATCCCGTCGACTTGTTTACGCCGTCGAACCTCTCTCGAACCCTCTTCATGGTGTTCAGTATCCCTCCAACTCCCTTGCAGGGGTAGACGTGTTGGATTCTCGACCTGGTTTAGATGCTATGAGATCTCGCTCCTCCTTGATGATCTTCAGTACCATATCATAGACTCGAACTTCTAGGCGTGGACCATCGACTTCAAGAGCTGTAGACGTGGACTGTGACTTCATGGGAGCTCTCGGCGCGGACTCTCGACTTCGAAGGACCTCTAGGCGTGGAACCTCGACATCTTTGGACTTTGGGCGTTGACCATCGACCTCTTTGGACCTTTTGACGTGGACCTTCGACTTGCTAGCTCCTGGCGTTCGCTCTCGACCCCCTTCAGTAGCGGTTCGAATTCTGCTTCCAGGTCATGACTTACATGGCGTTGGTTTGACGAAGAACAGATCAAGTTGTGTATTGATTTGTCTCCAGCATGAGAATCACTGGCGGTTGTTAACTTACAGGGTGTGGAAGGGTAAGAATGAGGGTGGTAGAGGATAAGGTGGTGGTGGTGGTGGTGGTGTAGACGGCTTTCCATGGTCAATACATGTTTCATACCGGTTGGGTTGCTACATAGGTTGGCTGTATGGTTAGAGTACTCGTTCATGTCACGTTCTGTTCACGGTTATGGGTGGATCGCTTTTAGGAGGTGGTGGAGGTGGTGGAGGGGGCAAAAAAGGAGACTACTAACCGGTCATCATTTCCATAAACTCTGAAAAAAGGGAAAAAAATGGATTCTGGTGGGGCGGAGGAGGCGCAGACCTGTATTGGACGCGTATAAGACGAGAAGGGGAGGAGGAAGATCGAGGAGGCGTGAGTAGCTATGTTGGTGTTGAGAAAGAGAGAGAGCGAGAGAGAGAGAGTTATTTCATGCTTCAACCAGAAAACTAGGTGAAAGCTAAAACTCAAACACTAAATAAAGTTAGATTACGACAAGAAATTAGAGGAGGAATAGCAGTAGTAGTAGTAGAAATAGTAGTAGTAGTAGAAGTAGTAGTTGTAGTAGTAGTTGTAGCAGTTATTTAACCAGCCATCATCGACATAAATTCTGAAAACGAAAGAAAGACAAAAACTATAGATGACGGACACATGAGAATACACACCCATAACACATAGCAATTCACTTCTACACAAACACATGTATCTCCAGGTGTGTCCCGGAGGCTACATGATGCTCTAGTTAAGCGACGTTGAAAGCCAAATCAACATCAACGATACATCAATACACCGCTACACGATATACACACACACACATGTATCTCCAGATGCGTTCAAAAGACTACGTGATATTCTATTAGCGAAGTGGAGTGAGACACATGACACTGATAACTGTAAAGAAATATTGATTAGACGCAACACACTAATACATGGAAGATCACACTTGGCTACGCGCTTGATAGAGTAACTACACACGCATATGAGAAATGACATACCTACATACATAGATACATTCACGAATACATTATCAGTCAGTCAGAGGCGAGTCGTGTAGAAGTGTATAAGGGCAAGGTCAGGGGTTAGATTTTGTGTTATCTCTTACAATGTTTAGAGCATAGTTGAGGCCGTTGACTGTAGATGGCGCTTGTGAGTAGTTGTTATGCCTTACGACGTCAAGAAGGGAGTGATTGGAATAGACAAATGTAGAGTATAGTTGTAATTGCTGATATATTGCACACGTTTTTCGTATCATTTCAAATCCCATTATATATTGCCTGGGGGTTGGGATGGCATGTTCCTCCCTTCTCCTTTGTTGAATACTCTTGCAACAATAAACAATCAATTAATCAATCACTTACGGCGTTGAAAAGAGTGATTGCGACTTTCTTATGTAGATGGCGCCAGTTGTTATTTTTTGAACTTAGTGTAAGAAAATTGATTAAAATGAGAAGTGGGTCTAACTGCGGCTTGTTTGCTAACCCTTACTATTTGAATTTATAGTGATAGAAAATGGATTAAAATGAGAAGTGGGTCTAATTCCGGCTTTCAGATGTAGATGGCGCTAGTTATTAATATTTGAACTTAGTGATTGAAAATTGATTAAAATGAGAAGTGGTTCTAATTGTGGCTTTCAAATGTAGATGGCGCTAGTTGTGTTACCCCTTACGATGTGAAGTTACAGTGACAGAAAATGGTTTAAAATGAGAAGTGGGTCTGATTCCGGCTTTCAGATGTAGATGGCGCTAGTTGTGTTAATCCTTACGATGTGAACTTAGTGACAGAAATTGGTTTAAAGTGAAAAGCCGTTCCAATTGCGACTTTCACATGTAGATTCCTTACGATGTGAACTTATAGTGATAGTAAATGGATTAATGTGAAAATTGGGTCTAATTCCGGCTTTCAAATGTAGATGGCGCCACTTGTTATATCCCTTACGATGTGAAGTTACAGTGACAGAAAGTGGATTAAAATGAGAAGTGGGTCTAATTCGATTACGATGTGAATTTAGTGATAGAAAGTTGATTAAAGTGAAATGTTGCTCTAATTCCTGTTTTCAAATGTAGATGGCGCCACTTGTTATATCCCTTACGATGTGAACTTAGTGATAAAATATTATTAAAGTGAAAAGTGGCTCTTAAGATGGCTAAAAGCACTCTTGGGTTCACTTTCATCAAACTTTTTCATATTACCGAAGGATGAAATACTTGATAAGCGATGGTGGTGTTGGGGGGAGGAAGAAGAGGAGGAAGAGGAGGAGGAGATGTATGACGATTTTCTTCCATTTCTCACCCATTCTCTCTCTCTCTCTCTCTCTCTCTCTCTCTCTCTCTCTCTCTCTCTCTCTCTCTCTCTCTCTCTCTCTCTCTCTCTCTCTTAAGCCATGAATGAGATAAAATTCCACTTCTCATTTCCATATTTTCTGAAGATGACGAAAAGAAGGGAATGTGGACTCATGGGACGAACAATAAAAGGAGGAAGAGGAAGAGATGGTAGAGGAAGAGGATCGAATCGTGTTTAGCCAGCCATCATTGTCATAAACTCTGAAATGGAAAAAGAGGAAAGAGAGTGTGAGGGAGTGACGTTTGTGCTACTTATAAATGTATGGAAACGTAGAAGAAATGAAGGAAGGGAGAGAGAAAGGGAGGAGGAGGAGGAGGAAAAGAAGGAGAGGGGAAAGAAAGAGAGAGAGAGGGAGAGAGAGATTAAAAGATAAGGAGGAAGAGATTAGAGAAAGCGATGAAGAAAAAAAACACAATTGGAAAACAGAATTGAAGAGAGAGAGAGAGAGAGAGAGAAATAATGAAAGACAGACAAAGGAAGAGGAACATCAACAACATCGAACACTTAACATCCATCACAACATCGAACTCGTAATAACTGAGTGTCGGTCTTACAACATCGAAGTGACGGTCACCATGCGGACTAACACCGAATTACCCCTTACAGACCCCTTTAACTCCCTTCCCCTTAACCCCTTACCCCTTGACATTGAATACCTGTTGGGCGGGTGGGCGGGGCGGGGCTGGGAAGGGCAGGTGAGGTAAAGGTCGGCCCGTAAGGCTTCTCAGGTGTTAATGAGAGAAAGGTAAAGTGACTGACAGGTTTTTTGAGTTTTGAGGCCCAGGTGTGTTGCGTGTGTGTCCTTGGAAGGTTGGAAAGGTGACAGATTTTGAAAGTTTTTGAAAGTTTTAAATCATTTAGAATTTGTTCGTTTGGAAGGTTGGAAAGGCGACAGATTTTGAAAGTTTTTGAAAGTTTTAAATCATTTAGAATTTGTTCGTTTGGAAGGTTTGAAAGGCGACAGATTTGGAAAGTTTTTGAAAGTTTTAAATCATTTAGAATTTGTTCGTTTGGAAGGTTTGAAAGGCGACAGATTTGGAAAGTTTTTGAAAGTTTTAAATCATTTAGAATTTGTTCGTTTGGAAGGTTTGAAAGGCGACAGATTTTGAAAGTTTTTGAAAGTTTTAAATCATTTAGAATTTGTTCGTTTGGAAGGTTTGAAAGGCGACAGATTTGGAAAGTTTTTGAAAGTTTTAAATCATTTAGAACTTGTTCGTTTGGAAGGCTTGGAAGGCGACAGATTTGGAAAGTTTTTTGGAAAGTTTAGATCATTAACAGTAAACGTAGATATTTGTTCGTTTAGAAGGTGACAGATTTGGAAAGTTTTTGAAAAGTTTTAGATAATTTAGAGAAAACTTAAATATTTGCTCGTTTGGAAGGCGACAGATGTGGAAAGTTTGTTGAAAGTTTACATCATATAGAGAAAAAATATATATACTGATTGTTCTCTTGAAAATTTAGATTACGTTGATAAAAAAAAAATTACCATGAAAATATATATTGATGTAAAAGTAATATCTGTTTCTGTGTAAAATATTTGGTAATTTATAAAAAAAGAATATTATTGTTCCTTTAAAACTTAACTGAGGTAATAACTAATAATAATGGTATTGAAATATTTTGATGTTAAATTAATAACTATTTCAACATTTATAGAAAAGTCCTCAGAAGTTAATGTCCAGTTTTAGATGCTTGCTGCGTCGTGAAAATACTGTAATCAACCTTGAAAATCCTTCCTTACAAATGCATTCACTGAAATATCCGCTGAAAATCCTTCCTGTCAATCACATTCACTGGAGGACTGAGCACACACACACACACACACACACACACCAGCCTAACAACCCTATCAAAAGCAATCGTAAACACCAACAGTCTGCATATCATCTCATCTTTTAGCACACCACACACACACACACACACACACACACACACACACACACACACACACACACACACACACACACACACACACACACTAACCTAACAACCCTATCAAAAGCAATCGTAAACACCAACAGTCTGCATATCATCTCATCTTTTAGCACACACACACACACACTAACCTAACAACTCTATCAAAAGCAATCGTAAGCACCAACAGTCTGTATATCATCTCATCTTTAAGCCCACATCACACACACACACACACACACACACACACACACACACACACACCAGCCTAACAACCCTATCAAAAGGAATCGTAAACACCAACAGTCTGCATATCATCTCATCTTTTAGCACACACACACACACACACACACACACACACACTAACCTAACAACCCTATCAAAAGCAATCGTAAACACCAACAGTCTGTATATCATCTCATCTTTAAGCCCACATCACACACACACACACACACACACACACACACACACACACACCACCCCAGATCCAGCCTCACCTATTAACCACAAACCCCATTAGAGTGTCGAGCTTAACACAGACTATTGTAAAAACCATATCAATAGAAAACGTGAACTCCCATATCATCTTAACCTTCAGACCACACCTCTGTCATCGTTCTCTATCTTCTTTCTCATCTGCCCTATCTCCACACTCTTAGCTTCTTCCCCTATCATCGTCATATCTTCACCTTTATCTACTTTTCCATCTATCCTATCTTTATCCCTATCTACATCCCTATCTTCACAACTTAAGCCTCTTCCCCCATCATCGTCCCCTATCTTCCTGCCCATCTACCCTATCTTCACCCCTATCTTCACAACTTTAGCTTCCTCCCCATCATCGTCCGCTATCTTCTCGCCCATCTACCCTATCTTCACCCCTATCTTCACAACTTTTGCTTCTTCCCCCATCATCGTCCGCTATCTTCCTGCCCATCTACCCTATCTTCACCCCTATCTTCACAACTTTTGCTTCTTCCCCCATCATCGTCCGCTATCTTCCTGCCCACCTACCCTATCTTCACCCCTATCTTCACAACTTTATATTCTTCCCCCATCGTCGTCCGCTATCTTCCTGCCCATCTACCCTATCTTCATCCCTATCTACATCCCTATTTTCACAACTTTAGCTTCTTCCCCCATCATCGTCCGCTATCTTCCTGCCCATCTACCCTATCTTCATCCCTATCTTCACTTCCCATCCTCTTCCCCATCTACACCGGGTCGTACCATCAAAGTCGAGGGTGCCGGAGCCGTCTTCGTCCACCTCGTCGATGATGCCGTCCAAGTCCTCCTCCGTGAGTTTGTTGTCCAGCTCCCTAAGAATCTCCTTCAGCACCTTCGTCGTGATATAACCGTCGCCTGCGGGAGGGAAGGAAGGGCTGTAGAGGGAGGAGGCAGGAGGGAAGTTTGGGGAAGGGGAGATAGATGGAGAAAGGAAGTGGAGAGAAAGAAAAGGATTGGAAGTAGAAGAGAGAGGGAAAGAAGAAAAAATAATAGGTAGAAGAAATAGGGAAGGAGAGGTAGGATAGGAATACATGGAGAAAGAAAACGGGGAAAAAAAAGGGGATTGGAAACTAAAATAAAAAGAGGATAAGAGGAATATCAGTGGAAAAGGAAGGACTGTAGAAGATGGAAGGAAAGAGAGAGGAAGGAAACGGAGAGAAAGAAAGGGATTGGAAACTTAAATAAAAAAGAGGATGAGAGGGATATCAATAGAAGAAGAGGAAGCAAAAGAAATGACTGTAGAAGATGGAAGGAGAGAGAGAGAGAGAGAGAGAGAGAGAGAGAGAGAGAGAGAGAGAGAGAGAGAGAGAGAGAGAGTAAAGATATATATAAAGATAAAAGCCAAATAGGAAGGGCAGCATCACCTCACCTTGTTTATCGTATATACGGAATGCCTCCTTTAACTCTGCCTTCAGCGACTCCTCGTCCTCTTCAATCAGGAACTTAGCCGCCAAGGCACAGAACTCCTCAAACTCAAGTTCACCGGAGCCTGCAATGGGAGGAGCAACGTTACCAATCTGCCGTACACAGTCTCACATTTGCCGATTTGGGACTAAAAAAAAAAACTTTCGCCGATTTGGGACTTAAAACCTCTTGCCGATTTGAGACTAAAAAAAACCCTCTTTCGCCGATTTGGGACTAAAAAAAACTTCTTTCGACGATTTGGGACTTAAAACCTCTTGCCGATTTGAGACTAAAAAAAACCCTCTTTCGCCGATTTGGGACTAAAAAACCCTCTTTCGCCGATTTGGGGCTAAAAAACCCTCTTTCGCCGATTTGGGGCTAAAAAACCCTCTTTCGCCGATTTGGGACTAAAAAAACCTCTTTCGCCGATTTGGGACTAAAAAACCCTCTTTCGCCGATTTGGGGCTAAAAAACTCTCTTTCGCCGATTTGGGACTAAAAAACCCTCTTTCGCCGATTTGGGACTAAAAAAAACCTCTCGCCGATTTGGGACTTAAAACCTCTCGCCGATTTGGGACTATAAACCCCTCTTCCGGCCACCTCTTTGGATTCTTTTTAGGAGCAGCGAGTAGCGGGCTTTTTTTTTATTATTGTTTCCTTTTTTTGTGCCCTTGAGCTGTCTCCTTTGTTGTAAAAAATATAAAAAAACATCGCACCCACAAAAATAACGATACCCACTTCTAGTTATCGCTACAAAACTTAACTATAGAGGTTTTTTTACAATCGTTATGCGTTAAGGGTCTATTACACTGGGCAAATTTTCCGTGGATCTTCGGTCAAACCACGATTTCCGCGAGCGTGGTTCTCATATTTCCGTGGTTTTCTGGCGTGTCCACGATCTTCCAAAGCTACGGTAGATTTCACTGAAGGACGACGGTATTACTCACCATCATCATCATCAGCAATAACAAGAAACAATTGAGAACCACGTTAGCGGAAATCGTGGTTTGACTGAAGATCCACGGAAGATATGCACAGTGTAGTATCCCCTTTATAAAGAAGAAAATCCATAATGGTGAGCGCAATAACGTGGCATCTCTGGGGAGGAGTCACTATCTTTATCTATTTCCATCTATCTATCTATCTATTACCGGCATTTTAAAGTCTATCATCCATTCACCCATCTATCTGTCTGTCTACATGTCCATCTATATCTTTCTATGCATATCTATATCTATCTCTATCTATCTATGTCCCTGGGGAGGAGTCACTGTCTTTATCTATTTCCAACTATCTATCTATTACCGGCATTTTAAAGTCTATCATCCATTCACCCATCTATCTGTCTGTCTACATGTCCATCTATATCTTTCTATGCATATCTATATCTATCTCTATCTATCTATGTCCCTGGGGAGGAGTCACTATATCTATTTCCATCTATCTATCTATCAATAACCGGCATTTTAGAATCTATCATCCATTCACCTATCTATCTGTCTACCTACATGTCCATCTATATCTCTCTATGTATCTCCGTATCTATATCTATCGCTATCTATGTCTCTCACCGTCCTCGTCGACCTCGCTGATGATCTCGCGCAGGTTGCTCTCAGACACCTTGACGCCCATCATCCTCAAGATCGTGGTGATGGTGTCCACGTTGATGGAGCCCTTCTTGTCGGTGTCGAAGGCGTCAAAGGCCTTGCGCAGACCTAGGAAGGCATTTGGCTAGGTGAGCACTGGGAAGGCATTTGGCTAGGTGAACACTGGGAAGGCATTTGGCTAGGTGAACACTGGGAAGGCATTTGGCTAGGTGAACACTGGGAAGGCATTTGGCTAGGTGAGCACTGGGAAGGCATTTGGCTAGGTGAGGACTGGGAAGGCATTTGGCTAGGTGAGGACTGGGAAGGCATTTGGCTAGGTGAACACTGGGAAGGCATTTGGCTAGGTGAACACTGGGAAGGCATTTGGCTAGGTGAGCACTGGGAAGGCATTTGGCTAGGTGAACACTGGGAAGGCATTTGGCTAGGTGAACACTGGGGAGGCATTTGGCTAGGTGAACACTGGGAAGGCATTTGGCTAGGTGAGCACTGGGAAGGCATTTGGCTAGGTGAACACTGGGGAGGCATTTGGCTAGGTGAACACTGGGAAGGCATTTGGCTAGGTGAACACTGGGAAGGCATTTGGCTAGGTGAGCACTGGGAAGGCATTTGGCTAGGTGAACACTGGGGAGGCATTTGGCTAGGTGAACACTGGGAAGGCATTTGGCTAGGTGAACACTGGGATGGCATTTGGCTAGGTGAACACTGGGGAGGCATTTGGCTAGGTGAGCACTGGGAAGGCATTTGGCTAGGTGAACACTGGGGAGGCATTTGGCTAGGTGAGCACTGGGAAGGCATTTGGCTAGGTGAACACTGGGAAGGCATTTGGCTAGGTGAGGACTGGGGAGGCATTTGGCTAGGTAAGTACTAGTAAGGAGGCATTTGGCTAGGTGGGGAGAGGTAGGGAAACGTTGGAACATACAGGATAAGGTTAGGAAAGGTTGGGTAAGGTAGGAGAAGTTAGGTCAGTGGAGGAAAATGTATAGGGAAAGGTTCGAACATACAGGATAAGGTTAGGAAAGGTTGGGTAAGGTAGGAGAAGTTAGGTCAGTGGAGGAAAATGTATAGGGAAAGGTTGGAACATACAGGATAAGGTTAGGAAAGGTTGGGTAAGGTAGGATAAGTTAGGTCAGTGGAGGAAAATGTATAGGAAAAGGTTCGAACATACAGGATAAGGTTAGCAAAGGTTGGGTAAGGTAGGATAAGGTTAGATCAGGGAATGGAAAGGTAGTTATCCATCATTTTATTGTTGTTTAGGTAATTGAAAACCGTTGTGAGTTTAATGTTTACTCCTTTACTTTAGTCCAAAAAACTATAGATACTTTGAAAGGTATATTATTTTGAGTTCATAACATTATATAACTTAACAAAATCGTAATTGAAATCATTGTGACATTACTGTTTCTGCTTTACTTTAGTCCACAAAAAATATAGATACTTTAAGAGGAATATTATTGAGTTCATAACATTATATAACTTGACAAAATCGTTATTGAAATCATTGTCACTTTGCTGTTTCTGCTTTACTTTAGTCCACAAAAAATATAGATACTTTGAGAGGAATATTATTGAGTTCATAACATTATATAACTTGACAAAATCGTAATTGAAATCATTGTGACTTTAATGTTTACTCCTTTACTTTAGTCCACAAAATTATCGATACTTTGAGTAGAACACTATTTTGAATTCATAATCTTACATAACTTGACAAACAACTGATTAATATCCCACTTACCTGCGAGCTCAAGGTGTGCATGACTTAATTAATGAACTTACCTGCACCTAGTCACAGCCAAAAGTATAAATTCACGCATGGTATAGAGAAAACGGGAAACTAATGTAAAGAAAACGGGGTACCATTGGACACTTATCTCCCTTTTTCATGGGGGTCTTAAGTACTTCCTCAGGGGTCACTCCTTTCCCTTCCCCTCTTTTGTAGACGGTTGTAGAGGGGGGGAAGAGGGAAATTAAGGGGAAGTAATGCATTTTCCCCTCAATCCCCACTTTAGGGTGCCCAAATTGGGGAATGAGACGGAAAATAAAGAGGAAAATGCATCTTTCTTCCCCATTCCCCAAATTAAAATATCAAAAAAGGGGAGTAAAAGGAAAACTAAAGGGAAAACAATACATATTTCCCCTCAATCCCCAACTTCAGGTGTTCAAAGAGGGGAAGAATTGGGAAAATGTATCTTTTTTACCCTTTTTCCCTAACAATGCCATTCGTAAGGCGAAGGGAACGGCGGGAAATCAATGTACCCTCTTCCCCTTAGTATGAAATTTATGGGGAAAAGAGGGAAGGGAAAGAGAAGGGGATTGATAATGTACACCCTTAACCCTGGTGTTTTAAGGGGAAGATTATTTTAAAGGGGAAAAGAATGAGGGTGGAGTAGATTGCCCCCTTAACCCTTAGTATGACGTTCTAAGGGGAAGATTTTAAAGGGGAAAGAGAATGAGGGTGGAGTAGATTGCCCCCTTAACCCTTAGTATGACGTTCTAAGGGGAAGATTATTTTAAAGGTGAAAGATAACGCAGGAATTTAAAGTAGCCCACATATGCGTCTTGGCCATGGGGGGGAGACATCTAGCGGTGGGAAGTGGAAACAGTGTCACACGGGAGCCAATACAGACTTGGAAGTAGTTTTTGTCTGTATATAGTTTAGCTTTTTTCTTTTGTTTCTATTCTATCGGTTATACTATTCTATTCTATCGCTTCACCGTGCTGCTATTGGAAGTTTGTTTAGTTTATACTCTATACGTCTTTACTACGGGTTCATTGTCTTTGCTTCGTCCATGAGGGTTGGTGTGGGTGTGTTTGTGTGGGTTACGATGAGGAGAGAGGAGGAGGGGAAGGAGAGGGAGATTCTGTGTGTGTTTTGGGTAAGTGTCATTTGTGTAAAGTGTGCGGGAAAGGGTCAGTCATGTCACACGATCGATTTAAAAGTTGCATCAAAAAGGTTATATTTGTGGACTGAAAAATAGCGCCATTATGAAAAAAAAGACGTTTTATATATTTTTTTAAGGATTTCTTGTCAAAACACTTTAAAAATAGGCATCTCAACCACGCCACTGGATAAAAAAAAAAAAGCCCATCATTCAGTAAAAGAAAAAAGAGAAAAAATAACGTCGAAAAAATGTACCAGAAAAATAGTTATATAAAAAATCTATAAAAAATGAATCGTTTGTGTGACATGACCGAAATTTGACATGGATATCGTCAGCGTTGCCTTGCCAGTGTAGCGCAGCGGGACAGGGAACAGAAGAAGGGACAGCAGGGAACGGGGAGACAACAGAAAACACGAGACAACAGAGAACAGGAGGACAAGACAGAACGAAGATAAACAATAGATATGTTATTAGACAAAAAACACAGAAAGGAACGTCATTTGCCTTTTTTCTTTTTTCTTTTTATAATGATTCAGGTTTAGCAAATTTAACAAGCACAGCAAATTGGATCTTCAGTTCTTCATAAGTTTATTTTTTTATTCTATTGGCCATTCGAAGTTTAAAAGAAAGGTATATTTTAGAACCTTATGTGGTAATGGACTCGATAGATTACATAAAACAAGAATCATTATCACCCTTTTGTTGGAGTGAGAGGAGAGAGAAGAAGAGGAAGAAAGGAGACAGGGAAGAATGACAGGAAACATGACCAGTCTTTCGTTAGAGTGAGAGAGAGGAAAGAGCAGACAAGGAAGAAAGACAAGAAAGATCAGAGAAGACAACTGGAACAGGAACCATCACCGGAGACACATCTTGAAATAACAAATGAAAGAATGAAGACCGAGGATTATATTAGAAAAATGAAGAACAGAAATGACAGGAGAGCAAGAATCAACTGACGGAAAACAAAAGAAGATCAAGGAAGGAAGGAAGGAGGGAAGGCAGAACAGACGAGAACACAACACAAGAAACAGAACTAGAGGGAACATAAAAGCAATTTGGAAAGAGATAAAAGAACATTGAAAGAAGAACAAAGATAAAAGGAGGGTAAGAAGAACAGACGAGAACACAAGAAACAGAACTAGAGGGAACATAAAAGCAATTAGGAAAGAGACAAAGAACGTTGAAAGAAGAACAAGGATGATAAAAAGAGGGTGAGAAGAACAGACAAGAACACAACCCACGAAACAGAACTAGAGGGAACAAAACAGCAATTCGGAAAGAAACAAAAGAAAGTCGTGAAGCTTAAAGAACAAACAAGAACATTGATAGACTAACAAACATGATCAGAGGAAAATTAAAAGACAAAAAGCAACGAAGGAAGTTAGAAATCATGAAGAACAAGCAGAATTATAACAACCATCATAACAAGGGGTGACCACAAGCACAACACGAGTCATACAAGCACACAAGCGAAGAATCTGAAGCTGAGGAGAAATAGAAAAGCCAGTATTCTTAAATGTCTCGGCTCATCAGTTCTCCTGTTTAAAAAGCCTCTGGTCGTGGTAGTTGGTGGGCTTTTTCATGGACTGTTTGGTGATCCTAGTGATAGTTTTACACGCCTTCTGCATTTTGAAAGGGAAAACCACCCGTGAAAACCACCCATGAAAACTATCCATGAAAATCTGGTTCGCCTCCTGGAAAAGCCTCTCGTCGTGGAAGTTGCTGGGCTTGTCACGGACTGTCCTGTTTTCCTAGTGATAGTTTTACACGACTTCTGCAATTTGAACGGGAGAACCACCCATGAAAAGCCTCTCGTCGTGGAAGTTGCTGGGCTTGTCACGGACTGTCCTGTTTTCCTAGTGATAGTTTTACACGACTTCTGCAATTTGAACGGGAGAACCATCCATGAAAAGCCTCTCGTCGTGGAAGTTGCTGGGCTTGTCACGGGCTGTTCTGTTTTCCTAGTGATAGTTTTACACGACTTCTGCAATTTGAACGGGAGAACCACCCATGAAAAGCCTCTCGTCGTGGAAGTTGCTGGGCTTGTCACGGGCTGTTCTGTTTTCCTAGTGATAGTTTTACACGACTTCTGCAATTTGAACGGGAGAACCACCCATGAACACCTGGTTACTCGTCTTTGAACAGTCGTGATGGGAGAGAGCCTGAGACGTTTAAGAATATATGACTCGGATAGAGGTTGTGGTGATGGTGGTGGTGGTGGTGGTGGTGTGTTCGCGCGCGGGGGCATACCTTCGACCTGCTCCTTCTCGAGTCCTTCCTGTAATGAAAGAGCACACCTGAGCACACCTTAGCACACCTTAGCACACCTGAGCACACCTGAGCACACACACACATATTTGGGAACACGCCTGGAAACAGCATAGGAGGCCAGTGCGAAAAGCCATAAGCAATATACAGACCAATAAGCCATTAACTCAGCCATTATTCAGCCACTTAGCCGAGACATAGCAGCATCAATATACATGATACATACACACATACATACATACATACGCAACTCATACATACATAATATACTTGTAAGCAACACGAAATAATAGCAGAAGATAATGGCTGTTTGGCACACACACACACACACACACACACACACACACACACACACACACACACACACACACACACACACACACACACACACACACACACACACACACACACACACACACACACACACACACACACACACACACACACACACACACACACACACACACTGGCGGCATATTCTGCAAATTCAACAACAATGATAATAATAAAAGGAAGAAAAGAAGATGAAGAAAGAAGAGAGAAAAAAAAAGCGCATACAACAACAATACAGTAACAATACAATCAATACATCAACCCAAATTCAACCATAATATCGTGTTAGGACCAATCTACTTCCTGCAGGATATACACGGCCGAAGGATCCTTTACGGGGACTCCTTACCGGCGATCTGCTCCTTGTCCAGTGAGTCCTGCAAGATAGGATTCGAGTTAGGATAGGTCAGGATAGGTCAGTGATGTCCTCTGATGCTGCAACGGGGACTCCTTCTGCGCTTCCTGCTGATGATGGTGATGACTCTGGTAGTAGTGGCGGTCGTGGGTTAGAAGCAGGGATGGGTAGTGATGTTTTGTGTGTGTGTGTGTGTGTGTGTGTGTGTGTGTGTGTGTGTGTGTGTGTTTCTCCTTTCCCCCATGGTCAAATCCTGTGCTGGACTTGTTATCTCCAGACAGTCAGTACCCTTAACCCGGTAGCTGCGGGGGTCATGTTCCTTAGGTTAGGTTAGGTTAGGTTAGGTTAGGTTAAAGGCCCCTCTTAAGTAAAATAATGAGAAAGAATCATCACTCACGGAAACCATTTCATAATATATATCAACGCATGTGTGATCAGTTTATGCTTCATCTATTTTATGAGGTTTATATCATGGCAGGAATTTGGCCCATCGCTGGTAAACGGTAAATCCACAAATTTGGCCCGTCGCTGCTACCGGGTTAAAGACTAAAGCCCCGTTCACACTGTGCTGACTCTGGGCAACGACAACCCAGCGACTTTTCCAGTTAACAAATTGGTTCCCACGCTCCAAGAAGGGGGAGGAGGTTTTATTGGGGTCTTGGTGTCTTGCCTTTTCAGACATGCTCGGAATATCGAAATCTAGTGTCCTTCCTGAAGTGTGCTTATTAACTCTTCCACCCCGTTGTAAACAAGGACGAGAGCGACCCAACCAAACCCAAGATCTTCCCGAAACTGACCTCTCTTTTGACCACTCCTCTCAGTGCTTTTTTATAGGAACAGTGATTTGCGTTTTTTTTATTATTGTTTTCTTTTTTTGCCCTTGAGCTGTTTCCTTTACTGTAAAAAAAAATGATTCGGTGGTCGAGTTAAATGTCACCCCGTTGTAAACAAGGACGAGAGCGACCCAACCAAACCCAAGATCTTCCCGAAATTGACCTCTCTTTTGACCACTCCTCTCAGTTCTTTTTTATAGGAGCAGTGATTTGCGTTTTTTTTATTATTGTTTTCTTTTTTTGCCCTTGAGCTGTTTCCTTTACTGTAAAAAAAATAAATGATTCGGTGGGAGAGCGTCGAGTTAAATGTCACCCCGTTGTAAACAAGGACGAGAGCGACCCAACCAACCCCAAGACCAAGACCTAATTAACAAGTTCTCCCTCTCACAGTCACACTCTTCTTGATTTCCTTCCTCATTCATCTTTCTTTTTCTCTCTCCCTCTCCCTCTTTCTCTCTCTTCTTCGGTTCAATCAATTTATCAACTCCTCCCATACATCCATCACCACCTCCACTCTCTCCCTCCTTCCCTCCTCTCCTTCCCTCCTCTCCCTCCTTCTCTCCTTTCCTCCTCTCCCTCTTTCTCTCCCTCCCTCCCTCGGTCTGATTAATACATCTCACACATCACCTTAAGCGTCTCTGTTTACATTGCCTTACCTGAGAGAGAGAGAGAGAGAGAGAGAGAGAGAGAGAGAGAGAGAGAGAGAGAGAGAGAGAGAGAGAGAGAGAGAACATGAACACGATAGAGATATGAAGGAGGAGGAGGAGGAGAG
>NC_066515.1:26079386-26089386 GCF_024679095.1 Eriocheir sinensis
ACTTATAATCTCATTTTTACTTCTAGGATAAATTTTACTTTTTGTCGGATTTTACTTCTAACTTTATCCTTACTTTATTTCCTGTCTTATCCTCTTTAATTTCACTTTTTACTCCTTATTGTACGCTTTATTTTTGCTGTTATTTCTACTCCCAAGTCTTAAGTTTACTGATAATCTCATTTTTACACAGAGAATAAACTTTACTTTTTCTCGTTTTTCTTCTCCTAATTTCTTATTCTTTATTTTTATTTCATCTTTTACCAATAGTTTTAATTTCACTTTATTTTCACTTCTTCTCTTATTATCAGTCTTTGCTTTTGTTATTGTTATTTTTCCTTATTCCTTATTCCTGTTTCCTCATTTTTTATTCCTTATACTATTCTTATTATTATTGCTAAGTCTTTTTCCAACTCCTAATTCCAATCTTTTCCTTACTATCATTTCCACTTGTATTCGTAGTCTCGATTTTCATTAATATTTTCACTCTTATTTTCAGCCTCAATTTTACTTTCCTTATTTCGTATCTTCCCTTCCTTAAAAAGAATCATCATGGCGGGCGGCAAGTTATTCTCGTATTATTTGCTATCTCCCATCTTGTTTACCTTTTTTTCCCACCTGGTGACGTCACAGTTCAAAGGGCCAATCAGGGCAGCAGGTGAGACAGGTAAATTCACTTTGGGTTGGGTTGAAATTGTTTGTTTATTTTATTTATTTTTTGTTTGGTGTTTCGTTGACGTGAATAAGTTTTGGAGGAGGAGGAAGAAGAAGAAGAAGAAGAAGAAGAAGAAGAAGAAGAAGAAGAAGAAGAAGAAGAAGAAGAAACATGACGATGAAGATGAAGAAAAAGAAAAATGAAATGAAGGAGGAAGGGGAGGAGGAGGAGGAGGAAGAAGAGGAAGAAAAAGTAGAGGAGGAGGAGGAGGAGGAAGAGGAAAAGGAGAACCATGCGTGGGTGTGCACTCATTAACACACACACACACACACACACACACACACACACACACATCTTTTTGGCAAACCATCACTCTCCTCTAGACCAACACCCTTTCCCCTTTCCTTACGACTTGAGAGGAGGAGGAGGAGGAGGAGGAGGAGGAGGTGAGTCATGGGAAGCAGGAAGTCAGAGTGAGTCATTCGCTCAAGGAGTCAAATTTACCAGAAGTGAAAATTTGTCTGAAGTGGGAATTTGTGGGTTGCCTCCAATTAAGGCTATGATGGGTCTGTTTACCTGTGCCTCTGTTTGCTTGCTTGTTTACCTCTTTGTTTACTCGTGTTTACTCTTTGTTTTGTAACCTGGAATTGATTTAAGAAGCAAGACCTATTTTTCTATATATTTATCTTAATTTTTTATCTCCCTACTTCCTCGCTTTTTATTGTTTTCGTTCAAAGTTTTCATCTGTTCGTGTATAAGTGTATTCCAATAGGCCATAGTAGTAGTAGTAGTAGTAGTAGTAGTAGTGGTTGTGGTAGTAGTAGTAATAGTAGCAGTAGTAGTAGTAGTAGTAGTAGTAGTAGTAACGTTATGTAAGAATTCTTAATGTGTTTCCGTAACCATCTGACCTCTACAAATTTAGCCTGAAAACAATAGTAACACACACACACACACACACACACACACACACACACGTGCACACAGGCGGGGGTGGTGTAAAAACGATATTTAGTGTGTGTGAACTCCTGTTGGCAATGCTTGAGAGAGAGAGAGAGAGAGAGAGAATTATTATACTCCAATGAATTTAGTGCTTCATTATTCAATTTATATAAAAAAAAAACTAATTTCTTCTATAAAACATTTAATTTAATTTTTTTCCTTCTCTCCTTTCCTCTCTTTTCCTCTCCTTTTCCTCTTCTTTTTTTCCTCTCCTCTCTCTCTTGCTCCTTTCTCTTCCTTTCCATTATTCAAATTTAACAAAAAAAACTTCAATTTCTTCTTCTATAAAACCTACAATTTCCTTTCCTTTCCTCCTCTCCTTTCCTCTCCTCTCTCTCTCTTCCTCCTTTCTCTTCCTTTCCATTATTCAAATTTAACAAAAAAACATCAATTCCTTCTTCTATAAAACCTACAATTTCCTTTCCTTTCCTCCTCTCCATTCTCTCCTCTTTCTTCTTTTTCTTTCTCTCCCTTTCTTCTCTCTCTTCCTTTCCTTTATTTTCTTCCACTCCAATTCACTCCAAGTCACTCCCAATCTTACTTCTCTCCATCTTTCAACTCCTTCCTTCTTTCCCTTCTCTCCTTTCCTCTCCATTCTCTCTTTCCCTTCCTTATCTCTCTCTTTCTCTCCTTCCACTCTAAGTCACTCCTATCCACACTTCCACCTTTCAACGCCCTTCCCTCTTCATTATTTCCCTTCTTCTATTCTTCGTCTCTCTCCCCTTCTTCTCCTTCTCCTCCTCCCGTTCTGACAGTAAGAGACAGCCCCCGTCCCTTGCGGCTGTCACTGATACCAGAACGAGACGCGATTCTGACAGGGCGTGGAGCATAAGTTCTTTTAATCTGCCTCATCATCATCTTCTTTAAATTCTTCTTCGTCTTTAGTTTCTTCTTGTTCTCTTTGTTCTCTTTCTTATTTGCCTTGAGAGAATGAGGGGCCTTTTCTTCCTCCTCTTCTTCTTCTTCTTCCTCTTCCTCCTTTGTGTGTTTTTCTTTTCTTTTTTCTCATTAACCTTTCTCTCTTTATTCCTCCTCTTCCTCCTCCTCCTCTTCTTCTTCCTCTTCCTCCTCTTTCTTCTCATCCTCTTCTCTTTCATGTCTAGTTAATATTAAGGAAACGAGGAATTGTTTTGTGTGTTTTTCTTTTTTTTTCTCATTCATCTTTCTCTTCATCTTCCTCCTCTTCTTCCTCTTCTTCTTCCTCTTCCTCCTCTTCTTCTCTTCCTCTTCTCTTTCATGTCTAGTTAATATTAAGGAAACGAGGAATTGCTTTGTGTGTTTTTCTTTTCCTTTTTCTCATTCATCTTTCTCTTCATCTTCCTCCTCTTCCTCCTCCTCTTCTTCTTCCTCTTCTTTCTTCTCTCCCTCTTTCATGTCTAGTTAATATTAAGGAAACGAGGAATTGTTTTGTGTGTTTTTCTTTTCCTTTTTCTCATTCATCTTTCTCTTCATCTTCCTCCTCTTCTTCCTCTTCTTCTTCCTCTTCCTCCTCTTTCTTCTCTCCCTCTTCTCTTTCATGTCTAGTTAATATTAAGGAAACGAGGAATTGCTTTGTGTGTTTTTCTTTTCCTTTCTCATTCATCTTTCTCTTCTTCTTCCTCCTCTTCCTCCTCCTCTTCTTCTTCCTCTTCTTTCTTCTCTCCCTCTTTCATGTCTAGTTAATATTAAGGAAACGAGGAATTGCTCTGTGTTTTTTTTACTTTTCCTTTTTCTCATTCACACTCTTCTTCATCTTCCTCCTCTTCTTCCTCTTCTTCTTCCTCTTCCTCCTCTTTCTTCTCTCCCTCTTTCATGTCTAGTTAATATTAAGAAAACGAGGAATTGCTTTGTGTGTTTTTCTTTTCCTTTCTCATTCACATTTCTCTTCATCTTCCTCCTCTTCCTCCTCCTCTTCTTCTTCCTCTTCTTTCTTCTCTCCCTCTTTCATGTCTAGTTAATATTAAGGAAACGAGGAATTGCTTTGTGTTTTTTTACTTTTCCTTTTTCTCATTCACACTCTTCTTCATCTTCCTCCTCTTCTTCCTCTTCTTCTTCCTCTTCCTCCTCTTCTTCTCTTCCTCTTCTCTTTCATGTCTAGTTAATATTAAGGAAACGAGGAATTATTTTGTGTTTTTCTTTTCTTTTTTCTCATTCATCTTTCTCTTCTTCTTCCTCCTCTTCTTCCTCTTCTTCTTCTTCCTCTTCCTCCTCTTTCTTCTCTTTCATGTCTAATTAATATTAAGGAAACGAGGAATTGTTTTGTGTTTTTCTTTTCTTTTTTCTCATTCATCTTTCTCTTCTTCTTCCTCCTCTTCTTCCTCTTCTTCTTCCTCTTCCTCCTCTTCTTCTCTCCCTCTTCTCTATCATGTCTAGATTAAAGAATAGAGGATTTTTTTTTTTTTTTGGTGTTTTCTTTTCCAGTTTCTCATTCACACCTTCTTCCTCTTCCTCCTCTCCCTCTTCTTCTCCTTCCTCCTCCTTCTTCTCTCCCTCCCTCCCTCTCCTCTCCTCTACTTTTTCTTCTTCTATATCTTCCTCCTGGCTTTTCCCCTCTCTCCTCCTCTTCCTCCTTTTCTCCTTCACCATCATCATCACCTTCATCTTCACCTTCACACACGCCTCTTCACAAACCAGGAAGCAAAAGTGACTCATCTTCGGCGCCTTTCACGAGACATACACTCTCACCCTCATCATCAACACCATCATCAACAAAAACAACATCAACAATACCTCTCGTATGTGCCTGCCAAGAGATGGTGTCAAGCTATTAGTGAAGGCTTATAGTGAAGAATGTTCCTGTGGGTATGTGAGGCGTGTATTTTTTTTATAGTGAAGATAACAGCTCAAGGGTAACAGTCCAATCCTCTCTTTCTTTCAGTCCACTATAGTCGGTTTTACGAGAGCTGGCTTTCCTTCCCTTCCCTTCCTTTCTTTCCCTTCCTTTCCCTTCTCATTCCTGCTCTTCCTTTCCCTTCCCTTCATCTTTCTTTCCCTTCTCTTCCATTCATTCCCCTTCTTTCCCTTCCCATTCCTTCCCTTTCCTTCCCATTCCTTTCCTTCCCTTCCCTTCATCTTTCTTTCCTTTCTCTTCCTTTCATTCCCCTTCTTTCCCTTCTCATTCCTTCCCTTCCCTTTCCTCTCCCTTTCTTTTCCTTCCCTTCACTTCATTCCCTTCCCTCTTATCTCCCACACCTGTCCCTCATTGGCTGTTGTTTACAAGACCTAACCTCCCGTGACATAGCCCTTACAAAAGCCTTCAACTGTAGTCATTTGCCCTTCCCTCACCTTCCACCCCAACTATACCCTGGATGTAAGCACCTTATTTTACTCTTTGTCTTCTGTCATCTGCGGGTGTTTTAAAAAGGAGTATAGGTTGAGGTATTACTAAAAAGAGTCACTCGGTCTTTGTTTCATATCCTTACAAGCAGTGGATTACATAGACGTGTGTTGAGGGTGTGTAAGTCGCGTGCCAAGTTGGGCATACGAAGTGAAGCTGAAAATGGCTGCCTTATGCGGGGGTGAGAGAGAGAGAGAGAGAGAGAGAGAGAGAGAGAGAGAGAGAGAGAGAGAGAGAGAGAGAGAGAGAGAGAGAGAGAGAGAGAGAGAGAGAGATTAGGGAAGGGAGTTACAGAGGGAGATAGCAATAGGTAGTGAGTTTTCTTCCTTTCCTTCCCTCTCTCTCTCTCTCTCTCTCTCTCTCTCTCTCTCTCTCTCTCTCTCTCTCTCTCTCTCTCTCTCTCTCTCTATTTCTAGCTTTATTTACATTTTCTCTCCTCTCTTAACATTCCATTCCCTTTTTTTTCTTCCTATGTTGTCCTCTTTCCCTCCTCCTCCTCCTCTTCCTCTTCCTCTTCCTCCTCCTTCATCACCTGTTGGCAACTCATTATAAACGTACCTGTGGATCTGCATATCAAAGGAGGAGGAGGAGGAGGAGGAGGAGGAGACCAAACCCACATTTAAACATGATTTGATTGGCTTTGGCTTTTGACTCTCTCTCTCTCTCTCTCTCTCTCTCTCTCTCTCTCTCTCTCTCTCTCTCTCTCTCTCTCTCTCTCTCTCTCTCTCTCTCTCTCTCTCTCTCTCCCTTCTCTCCCTTCCCTCCCTCTCACTTTTTTCACTCCCTTCCTCCCACACCTTTCCCTTCACGCGGTCTGTCAGAAAGAAGGAAGAGGGGGAGGAGGAGGAGGAGGAGGAGGAGGCGAAGATGAGGCATAACAACTTGAGGATAAAAATGGAAGAGGGGGAAGACATGAGGAAGAGGAAGCAGAATACAGAGAAGAAGGAGGAGGAGGAGGAGGAGGAGGAGGAGGAGGAAGGAAGAGAAGGAAGGAAGGGTGGGTGGAGATAAAATTAGAACTAGCTCACAATTCTGCGTAAGCCTAAGTTTACCTGTAGTACCTGAGAGAGAGAGAGAGAGAGAGAGAGAGAGAATGTAGGATGTATGTGTTTCCTAATCCTATTTTGTCACTATCATCATCATCATCATCATTATTATTATTATTATTATTATTATTATTATTATTATTATTATTATTATCCTTTCCTTGTCTTTCCTTCCCTTTCGTTTTTTTTATTTCATTCTTTTTTTCCCTTTCCTTCCCTTCGTTTCCTTTCCCTTCCTCTCCTTCCCTTCCTTTCCTTTCCTTTCCCTTCTCATTCCTGCTCTTCCTTTCCCTTCCCTTCATCTTGCTTTCCTTTCTCTTCCTTTCATTCCCCTTCTTTCCCTTCTCATTCCTCTCCTTACATTCCCCTTCTTTCCCTTCCTATTCCTTCCCTTTCCTCTCCTTTCATTCCCCTTCTTTCCCTTCTCATTCCTTTCCTTCCCTTCCCTTCCCTTACCTCTCCTTTCATTCCCCTTCTTTCCCTTCTCATTCCTTCCCTTCCCTTTCCTCTCCTTTCATTCCCCTTCTTTCCCTTTTCATTCCTTCCCTTTCCTCTCCTTTCATACCCCTTCTTTCCCTTCCTATTCCTTCCCTTTCCTCTCCTTTCATTCCCCTTCTTTCCCTTCCTATTCCTTCCCTTCCCTTCCCTCCCCTTTCCTCTCCTTTCATTCCCCTTCTTTCCTTTCTCATTCCTTTCCTTCCCTTCCCTTCCCTTTCCTCTCCTTTCATTCCCCTTCTTTCCCTTCTCATTCCTTCCCTTTCCTCTCTCATCTGCCTTTCCCTTTCTCCTTCCCTTCATTTCACTCCCTTCCTTTCCCTTCCCTCTTCTCCCTCTCCTCCCTCACCACCATCACCGCCATCTCGTTCCTCTCATCACCTTCCAATCATCACTTAGCCCACTAGTCATCACATTTAGGTCCTCAACTTCTAATGGTTTAAGGTCTTTCAATTTCCCTCGTTCCAGTTTCCTATTAATCTGTCTTGGGCCTCGGAGGGTTAAGGGAACGTCTCTATGATTTAGCTGCCCAGGTCGTGTTGGGGAAGTTGTAAGCTGTCAAGAGTTTAAATTTTCTCCTCGCGTCCTTGTTGATGGAATGTTGGGAATGGAAGGAAAGGGAAGGAAAGGAAAGAAATGGGAAGGGGAGGGTCAGAAAATGATGTATGAGAAATTGAATGGAAAGTAAGGAAAGGGAAGGAAAGAAAAGGGGAGGAGAGGGTGAGAAAATATGTATGAGAAATTGAATGGAAAGGAAGGAAAGGGAAGAAAGGGAAGGGAAAGAATGAGTAAGGAAAGAAATGGGAAGGAGAGGGTAAGAAAACAATGTATTAGAAGTTAAATAGAAAGGAAGGAAAGGGAAGAACTTGTTGAAATTGGTGCCAGAATTCAATGATCGCGTGGATTTTTTTATATTATCGATTTTTTAGGTGAAAGTCCCCATGATTTAGCTTTTCAGGA
The DNA here is from genome assembly GCF_024679095.1 of Eriocheir sinensis. Classification (NCBI taxonomy): domain Eukaryota; kingdom Metazoa; phylum Arthropoda; class Malacostraca; order Decapoda; family Varunidae; genus Eriocheir; species Eriocheir sinensis. Next base: position 26,086,855 of record NC_066515.1, read on the forward strand.
CGTGTTGGTGAAGCTGAAAACTGTCGGCACATTGAATTTTCTCCTCGCGGTTGATGGGTTTAACTTGTTAGAATTGGCGCCAGAATTCAATGATCGCGTGGATTTTTTTATATTATCGATTTTTTAGGTGAAAGTCCCCATGATTTAGCTTTTCAGGACGTGTTGGTGAAGTTGAAAACTGTCGGCACATTGAATTTTCTCCTCGCGTCCTTGTTGATGGGTTTAACTTGTTGGAATTGGCGCCAGAATTCAATGATCGCGTGGATTTTTTTATATTATAGATTTTTTTAGGTGAAAGTCCCCATGATTTAGCTTTTCAGGACGTGTTGGTGAAGCTGAAAACTGTCGGCACATTGAATTTTCTCCTCGCGCCCTTGTTGATGGGTTTAACTTGTTAGAATTGGCGCCAGATTTTGATGAACGCGAAGATTTTTTTATATTATTACTTTTTGAGGGCCATAGAGATTCAAGGCGGGTTGTAAGATTTAGTTTAGGAAGGTTTCAGTTCTGTTTATCCTCACATTCTCCTGTCTTCTGTCCTTTTCTTTCTCTTTTTCTTCTTTTTCTTTGTCTAATATTTCCCTTTTTCTCTTGTCTGATATTTCCTTTTTTCTATCGTCAATTCTTTTTTATTTTTCTCATTTGTTTTCTCCCTTTTTTTCTATCGCCAAATATTTTCCTTTTTCTCTCGTGTCATTTCTTCCCTTTTTCTCTCGTCATATATTCCCGTTTTCTCTCGTGCAATTTCTTTCATTTCTCATTGAAGCAAAAACGTAACAATCTTCTTCCTTGGCACTTGGTTACGGCGGCTGACAAACAGAGTAACCGACGATTTGGCTCACTATCTGACTGCCTGGCTGACGAACTGACGGACTGACTAACGAAAGAGGTATCAGATTCTCCTTACAAGAGCCGACAATGCTTAAATCTTTTTGTAGCGAGTGTTCTTGTTCCTTAATCTTTGCTATGTGTCTTGAAGCAATGGCTCACTCGGGTTCAGGACTTGGCGACGTGTGTGTGTGTGTGTGTGTGTGTGTGTGTGTAGCTTGGAAGGTTAGTTAAATGGTATACATAACATGCGAAATCTATACAGTAAGGCGCCAGTAGCCATCCACCTGGGCTGTACCTGTTTAAACACCTGAGAGCATAAAGCCTCAGGTAGAGCCACTAATTAAGAGAAGCACAGGTGGAACTATAGGTAGGAGTTCACACCTCGCAGCACACACCGAAAAGTAATTAAAGTGTAGAAGATGAGGTATATAGAGGCGCACTTAATCTAAAAACACACTTGAAAGCTATTTAAAAGGTGAAGGAAAAGTTTGGTATATGTAAAATTTTCATCTTAACACAAACACTAAAAAAAACACTAAAGATAAGTACAGAAAAATTTATATATATGGAAAACTACATGGATTAAAATGTAGAAAAATTGGTATATGCAAAATTTTCATCTAAACACACACTTAAGAAAATAATATGGATAGGTATAGAAAAATTTGACATATGGAAAACTACATTAATTAAACTGTAGAAAAAATTGAGTATCTATGTATAAAAATCCACTAATTAAACACACAAAAATAATTAAGTTAAAAGAAAAATATAGGTCTATTCAAATCCACTATGTCTAAATTCAACCCAGGTCAAAACTAGTTAATAAGGTCTTGAAAAATCTAAGACATCTCAAAAACTCCCCTAATTATAATCTAAGTGACAAACTAACACACAAAACCAGGCATCACTAAAAATAAATTCAAGTGATGGGGCAAAAAGTGTAGCCACCTTCAATCACCACAAAGAAGAAAAGAATAGAGATTAATATTAGTGAAAAGAAGGAAGTGTGTCTTACTAACTAAACCCATAAGCTAGGCAATTAAATAAAAGGTGCTCGTTTAAGAAGACTCATGAACTCAGAATGTAAGACTATGGTAGGAGTCATTAGCAGTCTAGTCTTGGCATTCAGAAAGGGAAGCAAAAGGAGTCATTTGCAGTCTCGTCTTGGCATTCAGAAAGGGAGGCAAGTAGGAGTCATTAGCAGTCTAGTCTTGGCATTCAGAAAGGTGGGCAAGTCGAAGTCATTAGCAGTCTAGTCTTGGCATTCAGAAAGGGAAGCAAGTAGGAGTCATTAGCAGTCTAGTCTTGGCATTCAGAAAGGGAAGCAAGTAGGAGTCATTGGCAGTCTAGTCTTGGCATTCAGAAAGGGAGGCAAGTAGGAGTCATTAGCAGTCTAGTCTTGGCATTCAGAAAGGGAGCCAAGTAGAAGTCATTAGCAGTCTAGTCTTGGCATTCAGAAAGGGAGCCAAGTAGGAGTCATTAGCAGTCTAGTCTTGGCATTCAGAAAGGGAAGCAAGTAGGAGTCATTGGCAGTCTAGTCTTGGCATTCAGAAAGGGAAGCAAGTAGGAGTCATTAGCCGTCTCGTCTTGGCATTCAGAAAGGGAAGCAAGTAGGAGTCATTAGCAGTCTAGTCTTGGCATTCAGAAAGGGAAGCAAGTAGGAGTCATTAGCAGTCTAGTCTTGGCATTCAGAAAGGG
>NC_066515.1:26094386-26111886 GCF_024679095.1 Eriocheir sinensis
CTTGATAGAGATGGATGAATGAAGGTTTTCGAATGTCTTAACTCATAAAATAAATGGAAAAAGTTGACGAATAACGGAAAATGGATGAGGATGACGAGTTGATGAGGATGATGAGGAAGAAGGGATTAATGGAGATGGAGGAATGAAGGTTTTCGAATGTCTTAACTCATAAAAATAAATGGAAAAAGTTGACGAAAAATGGAAAACGGATGAGGATGACGAGTTGATGAGGATGATGAGGAAGAAGGGCTTAATGGAGATGGATGAATTAAGGTTTTCGAATGTCTTAACTCGTAAAATAAACAGAAAAAGTTGACGAAAAACTGATAATGGATGAGAGCTTAACAGAGGTGCTTGAAGGACGAAAGTATCAAACATCTTACCTCTTAGATTCTTTACAGGAGCAACGAGTAGCGGGCTTTTTTTTTTATTATTGTTTTCTTTTTTTGTGTGCCCTTGTGCTGTCTCCTTTGCTGTAAAAAAAAAAAAAAGAGGCGGCCCCAGCTTGTTAGTGGAGCGGGCGAATCTTTTTTATAGTGGCTGCTGTGTGGTATGACTCTTCCCTGGCCCATGCTGCCCCACGGTCCTTCTCTTGACCGAAGTATCTGTTGATAATACTGTCATTTTTTTCATCTTTTTTTTCTACTTTTTTTATAGAAATATAACTAATCAAGCTTCATTCTATCATTGCATATCATTTCTTTTTATTTATTTACTTATTTTGTTTCTTATTTATTTATTTCATTGTATTTTATTGTATTTTATTTCTCGTCGTGTGTGTGTGTGTGTGTGTGTGTGTGTGTGTGTGTGTGTGTCATTATAATTATATAGTTAATTTGTATCATTATTCTCACGGTACATTGATTAATAATGAGTTGAAATATGTCTGTGAATCTCTCTCTCTCTCTCTCTCTCTCTCTCTCTCTCTCTCTCTCTCTCTCTCTCTCTCTCTCTCTCTCTCTCTCTCTCTCTCTCTCTCTCTCTGTCTGTCTGTCTGTCTGTCTCCTGTCCCTTCCTTCATAACCTCATTTTCCTATTTATATTTTTGTTATCGTGCGTTTGATTTCTTAATATACTTGCTCACTTCTCTTCCTCTTCCTCCCTTCCTTCCCATCTCCTCTTTCTCTTCCTCTTTATTCTCCTCCGTTTTCCTCCTCCCTACCTTCCTCTTTTTTTCCTTTTTATTATTCATTTTCTTCCCTGCCTCCCTCCTTTATCTTCCTCTCTTCGCTCCCTTCCTTCCCTTCTCCTCCTCCTCCTCCTATCTACCTTTTTATTATTCACGTTTTTCCTCTTCTCTTCCCTACCTTCCTCCTTTATCTTCCTCTCTTCACTCCCTTCCTTCCCTTCTCCTCTCTCCTCCTCCTCCTCCTCTCCTACGCACCATGCTCCTTCCAACAACCTCCCACTTGTGCTAAAATAATACAATCAGAACTATAATGCTGTCAGACCTTTGCAGTGGCTGGCTTCGCGCTGAGAGAGGCCTTCTGTGCATCAAGAGCCTCGGGAAACAAGTGGTATATTGAACAGTTTTGGATACATCTTGGTGTGGGGAGGGAGGGGAAGGGTGGGGTGGGACAGGTGGAGGGGAATGTTTGTGTGTGTGGGGGGTAGTGGTTGGGGGTGGGGAGGGGAAGTTGGGGTGGGGAAGAGGAGTCGTCGAGTGTGTTTTGGGTGGAATGTTGAGTGTGCGTACGTGCTGGGGGGGGTTTGTGTGTGCGTGTGTGTGTGTTTCCTTGCTTTCATTCTCTCTCTCTCTCTCTCTCTCTCTCTCTGTACGTGCTGGGGGGGGTTGTGTGTGTGTGTGTGTGTGTCCTTGTTTTGATCTCTCTCTCTCTCTCTCTCTGTACGTGCTGGGGGGGTTGTGTGTGAATGTGTGTGTGTTTTTACGTCTTGGCCTATTGCGCCGGTAGGCTTCTTCCCGGTGGATCCTGATGGTCGGTCCAAGGCTTCTTTCCGGTGGGTCCTGATGGTCGGCCCAGCCCGTTCTGGCGCAGGCGAGTGTTTATAGTGGCGCCATTTTGCATTGGCTCATGCTGCCCTCCCGGAGCTTATCTTTAATCCTAGAATCTAGAGTCCGGGTTGATAGGTGGTCTTCTAGGCAGCATGTGGGTAGTTTTAAGCCACTCGGCGGCGGCTGAAAAATCCCAGCTTGGTGGCACCGGTCGGGGATTGAACTCGCGTCCTCCTGAACGCGGGGCCGTCTCGCTATCCGTTCAGCCACCGCCTCCCCTAGTGTGTGTGTGTGTGTGTGTGTGTGTGTGTGTGTGTGTCCTTTCTCTCTCTCTCTCTCTCTCTCTCTCTCTCTCTCTCTCTCTCTCTCTCTCTCTCTCTCTCTCTCTCTCTCTCTCTCTCTCTCTCTCTCTCTCTCCACTCCCACCCCCAACATATGTTCTCACACTCTCAATCTCTCCCGGCCGGATATTAATGAAAGAGAGAAATTTAGTGAAGATGGATAAAAGGAAAGGGAAGAAGAAGAAGAAGAAGGCGAGATAGGTAAGATGTAAAGGAGGAACAGGAAGGAAAGGTGGAGGAGACAGAGCTGTGAGAACGGTCAGGGTGATGATGTGATAATTAAAAGAGAGAACAATGACTGATGTGGAGAGACAGGAGGAGGAAGAGAAAATATGTGATAAGTCGGAAAATAAATAAGTCTCTGTAGGTGACGTTAGACAAATTCGTGTGATGGTAAGAGAATTTTAAGTTAGTGATGCGATATACATTTTAAAAAGCAGGAAGGGAAACTTAGATTAAATGTGAAGATAATAAAATGGAAAATAGATAAGTTTCTATATAGGTGAAGTTAGACAAATTCACGTGATGGTAAGAAAGTTTTGAGTTAGAGAAGTTACATATATTTAAAGAGACTGAAAGGGAAACTGAAATAAAATGTAATGATAATAAAATGGAAAATGAAAATGGGAGTTTGTATATAGATGAAGTTAGACAAATTCACGTGATGGTGATAATAAAATGGAAAATGAAAATGGGAGTTTGTATATAGATGAAGTTAGACAAATTAAAGTGATGGTAGGGAGTTTGAGTTAGAGAAGTTATATATATTTAAAGACACTGAAAGGGAAAATGGAAAATGAAAAATAGATGGATAGGAAAAGAAAAGGAAAAAAGAGAAAGAATGAAGAGATAATATATAAAGTGTAATACTCTCTCTCTCTCTCTCTCTCTCTCTCTCTCTCTCTCTCTCTCTCTCCTTCAGGTTGGAGGAGGAAAGGAGAATACAATGAGGATAAGCTATGTTCCTCCTCCTCCTCTTCCTCCTCCTCCTCCTCCTCCCACTGACTACATTCTAGCTCCTTATATCGGTTTGTGCGGGAGGAGAGAGAGAGAGAGAGAGAGAGAGAGAGAGAGAGAGAGAGAGACGTATAGTCCTAGTTGACTTGCAATGGACTAGTTTACGATTTTCTGCCCCTCTCTCTCTCTCTCTCTCTCTCTCTCTCTCTCTCTCTCTCTCTCTCTCTCTCTCTCTCGGTGCATGTGTGAGAGAGAGAGAGAGAGAGAGAGAGAGAGAGAGAAATAAAAATGGATTGGCTGTGCGATATGAGGAAAGAGCGATTTGGCAACATTGCAGAGAGGAGGAGGAGGAGGAGGAGGAGGAGGAGGAGGAAGAAGAAGAATTTTGCGTAGGTATTGAGGGAAACGAGGGAGGAAGGAAAGAGATGGAGGAAAGGGGGTCGACAGGAGGAGGAAGAGGAGGAGGAGGAGGAGGAGGAGGAAAGCCAACTTCTGGTTAGTAGGTCATTTGACAAGTACCCTTCTCAACCTTGTCCTCCTCTTCCTCCTCCTCCTCCTCCTCTTCCTCCTCCTCGTCCTTTCTGAGATTAATTATTATCATTATTATCATTATTATCATCATTATTATTATTTAGTTTATTTATTTGTACAGTTCATAAGGCAGGTTACTAAGGGCAAAAGCTGAAAGAAGGAAATTAGAAAAAGAAATAAGAAAAGAAGAAAATATTTAAACAACGCGAGTATTTTTTTTTTTTTATCCTTGTAGAACTTTGCGAAATAGCGCGCGCAGCCTTCTAGTATATTCTTGTTTTTCTCGTTGTTGCTTCTGTTGTTGTTGTTGTCTTCCTCTTCGTAAGCAACTAAAATCTGGTCCTTATATGTTTCTCCTCAGTTTTCACATTCTTTCAATACCTACTACTACTACTACTACTACTACTACAACGTGTGTGTGTGTGTGTGTGTGTGTGTGTGTGTGTGTGTGTGTGTGTGTGTGTGAGGAATTTTCGTTCATAAAAGCAATGTCGCAGTTTTAAGTTCATTCGGTTTTAAAATATAGACGAAATAATAATAAGAAAAAAAAAGCATGCTATGGAAGTGTAAGAAAATGCGTATTAGCATTGAGAGAGAGAGAGAGAGAGAGAGAGAGAGAGAGAGAGAGAGAGAGAGAGAGAGAGAGAGAGAGAATAGCAGACCTTTCCTCGGTTTCTTTAATTTTCTTCGTTGTCCTATTTTTTCTCCGTTTTCTTCTTTGTTTTCTCCTTCGTTTTCTCCTTCTTCCTTCTTTTCTTCTTTGTTTTCTTCTTCGTATACTTCGTTTCTTGTGTTCGTATTTTCATAGGTAACTTTATGAGCCTAGGGATAGTTTGACAAGGCTTTCACACCATTAGAACCCGACTAATCTCCCTTGTAACCTTGGGAATTAATTGTTTGATAAGGTTTTCGTGGGAGTTATTGCGTTAGTATATCCATGGGTAACTTTATGAGCCTAGGGATAGTTTGACAAGGCTTCTACACTCATGAGAACCCGACTAATGACCCTGGGAAATAGTTGTTTGATAAGGTTTTCGTGCAAGCTTTGTGTTAGTATATCCATGGGTAACTTTATGAGCCTAGTATTAGTTTGACAAGGCTTTCACACCATGACAACCCGACTAATCTCCCTTGTAACCTTGGGAATTAATTGTTTGATAAGGTTTTCATGGAAGCTTTGTGTTAGTATATCCGTGGGTAACTCCATGAGCCTAGTATTAGTTTGACAAGGCTTTCACACCATCAGAACCCGACTAATCTCCCTTGTAACCCTGGGAAATAGTTGTTTGATAAGGTTTTCATGGAAGCCTTGTGTTAGTATATCCATGGGTAACTTTATGAGCCTAGGGATAGTTTGACAAGGCTTCCACAACATGAGAATCCGACTAATCTCCCTTGTAACCTTGGGAATTAATTGTTTGATAAGGTTTTCATTGAAGCCTTGTGTTAGTATATCCATGGGTAACTTTATGAGCCTAGGGATAGTTTGACAAGGCTTCCACACCATTAGAACCCGACTAATCTCCCTTGTAACCTTGGGAATTAATTGTTTGATAAGGTTTTCATGGAAGCTTTGTGTTAGTATATCCGTGGGTAACTTTATGAGTCTAGTATTAGTTTGACAAGGCTTTCACACCATGACAACCCGACTAATCTCCCTTGTAACCTTGGGAATTAATTGTTTGATAAGGTTTTCGTGGGAGTTATTGCGTTAGTATATCCGTGGGTAACTTTATGAGCCTAGGGATAGTTTGACAAGGCTTCCACACCATGAGAACCCGACTGATCCTTCTTTGAGGCCTTGCGAAATAGCTCATGCGTTAGTCGAAAGCGTCTCAGAGTAGAGCCTAGTGGATATTATTAGCCTTGTGTTGACCAGATTTCAGCGGTTTGAGAGTCCACGGAGAGGGTGTGTCTTGCAAGTTAAATTGTTTACAGGCCGAAAGGAGAAGGAAGAAGAGTAGGAAGGAGAAAACCAGGGGAATGTAGCTCGTTTTTTTAGGGTTTTGCAAAGGCTTATCCTCTCTCTCTCTCTCTCTCTCTCTCTCTCTCTCTCTCTCTCTCTCTCTCTCTCTCCTTCTTCTTCTTCCTCTTCTTCCTCTTCGTCTGCTTATTTCTTTCATTATTATTCATTTATTGACGTATCCTACTTTCTCTCTCTCTCTCTCTCTCTCTCTCTCTCTCTCTCTCTCTCTCTCTCTCTCTCTCTCTCCTTCTTCCTCTTCGTCTGCTTATTTCTTTCATTATTATTCATTTATTGACGTATCCTACTTTCTCTCTCTCTCTCTCTCTCTCTCTCTCTCTCTCTCTCTCTCTCTCTCTCTCTCTCTCTCTCTCTCTCTCCTTCTTCTTCCTCTTCTTCTGCTTATTTCTTTCATTATTATTCATTTATTGACGTATCCTACTTTCTCTCTCTCTCTCTCTCTCTCTCTCTCTCTCTCTCTCTCTCTCTCTCTCTCTCTCTCTCTCCTTCAAGTTTGTCCGCTTTGCTCTAAAAAATGCTTCTGGCCGAGGATACGGATTTGTGCACTGTGGCAAAGCGTAGTTCTTAGGTTTTATATAGAAGAAATAAGAGAAGCAAGTGGGTTAAGATGATGATGAGGAGGAGGAAGAAGAGGAGGAGGAGGAGGAGGAGGAGGAGGAAAGAGGGTCACTCACCTCACCTTCATTGCCAGATTAATATCGATGAAAACTGGAGGGAAGGTACGAAGAGAGGAGGAGGAGGAAGCAGGTGACAGAGAGAGAGAGAGAGAGAGAGAGAGAGAGATGTGTTTACGAGAAAGGTAAATATTAGTCCTTCTTGTTCACTTACTCAACCACCATTCCCTTCCCTCCTTCCTCTCTCTCTCTCTCTCTCTCTCTCTCTCTCTCTCTCTCTCTCTCTCTCTCTCTCTCTCTCTCTCTCTCTCTCTCTCTCTCTCTTCCCTCCTTTCTCCTTTCTCCTTTCTCTCTTTCTTCTCCCTTCTCTCCTTCCTTCTCTCCATTCCTCTCTACTTCCATTCATTTTCTTCTGATATTCCCTTCAATCTTCGTCCCATTTCTTCTTTTCCCTCTACACAACACTTTTTCTCTCCATTTCCTTCTTTTCTCTCTTCTTTCCCTCCCTCTAGCTCTTCGCTCCATTCTCTTTTTATCTCCCCTCCTTTCTCTTTTCATCCTCTTCCTTATCTTCTTACGTATAAGTATCCCCTCTAATCACTCTTCGTTCCATTTTCTTCTTTTCTACTTATATAACAATTTTCTTTCTATCCCCGTCCTCCCTTCTTTTCCTCTCTCCCTCCTTTCTCCTCTCCTCTCTCTCTCCCTTTCTCCATACATAACATTCTCTCTTTTCTCTCTTTCTCTCTCTAATAATCTTATATAGTCATTCACTCTTCGTTAATATCGCTAACAAGGAACAATTATACTTCTACCATAGCTAATAATAATTAGGTATAAAAAATGTATATAATTAGTTCTATATTAGTTTCCCTTTTAACGTTTTCTTTGAACTATTACAGTAACGTTTTCTGCTTTATTTTATGGTTAACAAAAGTAATATTCCCCGTGATATACCTTCCCTTACCCACTCAGTCTCCTACCCCTTGAAGCCATGGATGGGGTGTGTTCAAAGTGGGTCAGTCCCTTGAATCGCACTCCAGCCAAGACTCAATTAAGTAATATTCCTCGTGATATGCCTTCCCTTATCCACTTACCGTCACACCCCTTGAAGTCATGGATGGGGTGATAGGGTGGCATAGGCTAGAGATGACTTCAAGGGGCGTGTTCAAAGTGGTCTCAGCCCCTTGAATCGCCCTCCAGCCAAGACTCAATTAAGTAATATTCTTCGTGATATGCCTTCCCTCATCCACTTACTGTCACACCCCTTGAAGTCAGTGATAGGGTGGCTTCAAGGGGCGTGTTCAAAGTGGTCTCAGCCCCTTGAATCGCACTCCATAAAAGCTCCTCTAGGCCACTTCTTTTCCCAGTCCCTTGTGTCACTTATGCTAACACAAGTCTTTCTCTTCTATGCCAATCTCTTGCTTTCTACTCCTTTTCTGTTCCACTTTCCTTGCCCATTTTCTTTATTAATTTTCTACTCTTTCCTTAATCCCTTCACATTACATAGGCATATTTTTATTTTTTACATTTATTTAATATGTTCGTTTGTTGATGTAAATTTATAGTCCGTTTGTTTTTGTTATTTATATTTTCATTTTTTTCTTTTCCTCTTCTGCTGTTAAAGAAAAACCCCAATGATTTACCAGAAAAGAAAAGTCATCCGTACAAATTATAGGTTTATTATATATAATTAACATAGTAATCATCATAATATGTATCTTATGATAAAAATAACGGTAATAATATAAGTATGTACAACCATTCATACAAAAACTATTCTACTATTTACACTGTCACAAGTTCCGGACGTGTCACAACCTGGCGAGTGAGTGATAGTGCTGGTAGTTGTAGTAGTAGTAGTAGTAGTAGTAGTAGTAGTAGTAGTAGTAGTAAGTCGAAACTGTACACATCTAGCAATTATTAGGTAGTTTTGAGACAATTATATTAAACTTTACTTCACTCGCTGTGTGTGTGTGTGTGTGTGTGTGTGTGTCAACAAACCATACACATAAACACGAGCACCAACCAACAACAATAAGTTACATAACATACATACACGCACGCATGTACACACACACACACCTCCATCTTTGCAGGTAGAAAATGGGATGATGGGGACATGATGTAACTAAACTTTAAAGAAAACGGGTAATACTATGAACGTGAGATCGGGTGTACTGGAAACCTTGTCATGCGTGGAGTGGGTAGCAGATGGACAGGCAAAGTTACAGAGAGACGACCCAGGAATTTTAGAAGTTAGGGTGAACGGAGAAGAAGGTGGAGGAATGAACTTAAAACCTTCACCAAAACAGAAATGACGACCTAGTAATTTTAACAGTCAGGAGAACTTTGTAGATATGAGATTAGAACCTTTACCAAAACAGAAGTGGCGACCAGGAATTATAAGTCAGGAGAACTGTGTAGATATGAGATTAGAACCTTTACCAAAACAAGTGACGACCCAGGAATTATAAGTCAGGAGATCCGTGTAGATATGAGATTAGAACCTTCACCAAAGCAAAATCGAATAAAATAACATAGAGGAAGAGGAGAAGGTTAAAAGAAAAGGTGAAGTTGATGATGCTAAACAGAGAATCAGGTGGAGAGATTAGATTACAACCTTTACATGAATAGAATCAAGTAAATTAACATTAGAGAAGTGGAGAAAGATGAAGAAAGATGAAGTTGATGATGGTAAACAGAGAATCAGGTAGAGATGAGATTAGAACCGTTACATGAGCTGAGAGACGAGATTAAAACCCTTACCTAAGCAGAGAGATGAGATTAAAACCCTTACATGAGCAGAGATAAGATTAAAACCCTTACCTAAGCAGAGAAACGAGATTAAAACCCTTACATGAGCAGAGATGAGATTAAAACCCTTACCTAAGCAGAGAGATGAGATTAAAACCCTTACCTAAGTAGAGAGATGAGATTAAAACCCTTACCTAAGCAGAGATGAGATTAAAACCCTTACATGAGCAGAGATAAGATTAAAACCCTTACCTAAGCAGAGAGATTAGATTAAAACCCTTACATGAGCAGAGATGAGATTAAAACCCTTACCTAAGCAGAGAGATGAGATTAAAACCCTTACATGAGCAAAGAGATGAGATTAAAACCCTTACATGAGCAGAGAGATTAGATTAAAACCCTTACCTAAGCAGAGAGACGAGATTAAAACCCTTACCTAAGCAGAGAGATGAGATTAAAACCCTTACCTAAGTAGAGAGATGAGATTAAAACCCTTACCTAAGCAGAGAGATGAGATTAAAACCCTTACCTAAGCAGAGAGATGAGATTAAAACCCTTACCTAAGCAGAGAAATGAGATTAAAACCCTTACCTAAGTAGAGATGAGATTAAAACCCTTACATGAGCAGAGAGATGAGATTAAAACCCTTACCTAAGCAGAGAAATGAGATTAAAACCCTTACCTAAGCAGAGAAATGAGATTAAAACCCTTACCTAAGCAGAGAAATGAGATTAAAACCCTTACCTAAGTAGAGAGATGATATTAAAACCCTTACCTAAGCAGAGAAATGAGATTAAAACCCTTACCTAAGCAGAGAAATGAGATTAAAACCCTTACCTAAGCAGAGAAATGAGATTAAAACCCTTACCTAAGTAGAGAAATGAGATTAAAACCCTTACCTAAGTAGAGATGAGATTAAAACCCTTACATGAGCAGAGATGAGATTAAAACCCTTACCTAAATAGAGATGAGATTAAAACCCTTACCTAAGCAGAGATGAGATTAAAACCCTTACCTAAGCAGAGAGATGAGATTAAAACCCTTACATGAGCAGAGATGAGATTAAAACCCTTACCTAAGCAGAGATGAGATTAAAACCTTTCCTTGGACAAAATAAACTGATAGAAAAGTTGTGAATGAAAATATAACTTGTAATGGTTGATGTTAATGGTGATGGAAATGGGCAGGTAAGGAAAGGTGAGTCAAGGTTATACAGGTGAGGCAAATGTAGAGTTGACGTATGTTAGGTAAGGGCCAGGTATTCAGGTATCTATTCACACAAAGTTTACCTGCCCATAGCTCACCTTGACACGCCTGTATTAACCCTTACGTGAAGAGATGATAAGTGTTGTGTTACCTTGAGACTACCTGCTGACCTTGTGTGTGTGTGTGTGTGTGTGTGTGTGTGTGTGTGTGTGTGTGTGTGTGTGTGTGTGTGTGTGTGCACCCGTCTTAAAATGCGTCCCTATCGCCCACCAGAACAGCCTCAGCAAGACATTTATGGTTCCTTTACGGCCCTTTTTTATAGCCCTGGACGGCACAATGGCTCACCCACCCTCGTGACGGGAACCCAGGATACACCTATAGGAACCCCAAGGCCGAGGAATCCTACAGTAACCCCGAAGGATCTCAGAAGACGGAGTTATCGTAATCTGTGATGTTGTCCTTGGAAGCGCTGTTCGGGAAGTTTGAGAGGTTCCCGGAGGACTCTATCGTAGGAAGCGGGTTGTCGATGCCCTCTGGTGTGTCCTTCGACTGTTGGAGGAACTGGTGGTACTGCTGTCGGAGGGTTGCATCCTTGGGGCACCACTCCGAGTTGGCTTTGAAACTGTTCTTGATAGCTTCGAGTATACCGTCGGAGGAGCTTCGTTGCCGTACCACCTCAATGATGAAGAAGATCGGGACCAGAAGACAAGCGATGACTGCCAGGAAGATGCCGAACCCTGGGGAAGGAAAATGGGATGTGAGGTTGCTTCTAAGGGACGAAAGAAAATGGGATGTGAGGTTGCTTTTAATGGACAAAACCTCCCCCTCCTCCGCCTATCATAAGTACACCTCCACCTCCTCTTCCTCCTCCATCCACCAACCACCATCTCTCACAGGTCCTTCTACTTCTGCCTAAAGGCACATGGTGTTCTCTAAAGGCACATGGTGTTCTCTTCTAACTATTTCCTGCCGGCACATTGCCGGAGGGAGAGGTGGGTGGGGAGGAGCCTTCATATGTTCTATCCTGTCCTACCACACATAGTTTACTGGTAGTAGCGGTAGTAAACAGACACCCTCGCCATAGACCGGCAGGTCTTCTGGTGTCTGTTCTTCCTATGTATTCCTCCTCCTCCTCCTCCTTCTCCCTTCCTCCTCCTCCAACCACTAACACTTTTTCCCTCTTCCTCTCACAAATCCTTCTCCAACCACCAGCCTCCTCCTCCTCCTCTCTTCCTCTTCCTCCAACCACCTATACCTCTTTCTCTAATAAATCCTCCTCCTCCACCACCCACTAACAACAACACACACACACACTTACCAATGAAGCCAGACGGGAGTTCGTAGGACCCCACGGAGAGCGGCTTGGCTGTGGCTTGGCTGTAGATGAAGATGACGGCGAGGAGGATAGGGATGAGCAGGGTCCAGCAGAACTTCCAGTACCATCCAGTCTTCCTCCCAAGCATGAACTCGATGTCACGGCAGAAGTTGTTGATGCCGTACACCCACTGGACGGCGATGATCTCAAAGACGACCAGGATGAAGATGATGAAGCCCTGTGCGTGGGAGAACAAGATGGTGATGAGTATAGTGATGATGGAATGATGATAGTTTCTGATGTTTTTGGATGATGATGATGATGAAGTCTTGTCTATAACCGCAAGGCAGAGAGGACATGATTTTACGTTTGATAGTGAAAATATTGAAAATGGTGAGCTTTGCACGAGATGAAAATTGGAAACAGAGGAAACTCCGATGCCCTGGATAGTGATAATGATGGTGAAGTCTTGCAATAGGGAAAAAAAATATGCCTTTTTATTGTGCTATTGCGTGACTGTAATTCCAATGCATACAAACGGCGGTGTGGGGTGTGAGGGAGGGCATGTTGAAGTGACTTATTTAAATTAGTCCCCCTTTCTTCGTTTTCTCTACATCCCTGTTTCTACATTCTCTAGTTTGGCTCCAAGCAGTGTCACGCATAAGCCACGCCTCTGCCGTGTCTCCTCCCACAAAGCTGCGTATGACTTGACTTGGTATTATAGACTTAGTAAAAATCAACAACAGCAGCCTAATACTCACGCCTCCGTAGTAGTTGATGAGCTCCAAGACGTACTGCCCTTGAGGCGTGACGTAGAATAGCCCGAGGAGGAAGCCAGCGATGCACACGAGCAGGGTCACGAGCCATCTCTTGAAGTGCGGGAATTCGTCACAGATGATGGTGATTATACAGCCGGTGAGGGCCGACGCGCTTCCCACCCCAAGCGTAAACAGCATCAGGAAGAACAGAACGGCGAACAACTGCGGTACCCAATCGAAGCGGGCGAGGACATCCGGGTAACTGACGAAGGCGAGGGAGGTGCCGCCGCCCTTCACCACCTCGGACACCTCCACCCCCAGCTGATCCGCCAGGTGGCCCAGGATCGCGAAGGTGGTGAAGCCGGCCAGGAGTGAGGTGAGGGTGTCGGTGACGGAGATGATGGCGGCGTCGCGATACACGTTATGCCGGAAGTCATTGTAGGAGGAGAACATGATGATGGAGCCGAAGCCCACGGAGAGACTGAAGAAGGATTGGTCCACGGCCGCGTACCACACCTGGAGACGAAAACAGGCTAGGTTAGGTTACGTAAGGTTAGGTCAGGTTAGGCTAGGTTAAGTTAGGTTAGGTAATGACTTCGAGAACAGTTTTTACACTTGTTAACATGCATTACACGAACACATACATACATACATTAACACACACACACACACACACACACCTGGAGAGACATGTACAGGCTAGGTTAGGTCAGGTTAGGTTACGTAAGGTAATGACCACGAGAACACCTTTTACACCTGTTAACATATGTATAACACGAACACATACATACATCATCACCATCATCATCATCGTTTAACGTCCATTTATTCCCTACGGTGGGGTTGGACGGGATATGAGCCTCCTCCACTGTTGCCGGTCCATAGCCATTTTTTCCGTGATGTTACATAAATACACACACACACACACACACACACACACACACACACACACACATCCCCTCACCTTAGGATCCAGCAGCATCTCCCAGCGAGGCCTGATGAAGTAGAGAACGCCATCCACAGCACCCGGCAGCGTCGCGCCTCGAACAAGCATGATGAACAGAACCACGTAAGGGAAGAGGGCGGTGAAGTAGGCGGCCTTCCCGGAGCTCTGGACACCCTTAGCGAGGACCACGAAGAGGATGATCCAGGAGAAGAGAAGGCACAGGCTGAGGCGCCACTCGGGAGCGTCCAAGCCGTTGTCAATACCCGATTCGTCGATCTGAAGAACCTCGCGTCTGGAAGGGATAAGGTGTGTGTGAGGGAGGTGAGGATCTGGTGTGAGGGAGACGGGAATGTGATTTGTATAGTGTTAAGATCCGATCCGTCGATTTGTAGAACTTCGGGAAGAGAAAAAGTGTGTGAGGGAGATAGGAATGTGATTTGTATAGTGTTAAGATCCGATCCGTCGATTTGTAGAACTTCGGGAAGAGAAAAAGTGTGTGAGAGAGATAGGAATGTGATTTGTATAGTGTACTTCAGGATTTGCTAATACTTACACTCAAAGTTGACGAGGATAGCTGTTACTCTTAATAAATTGAAACTATTAACTTTGATAGTAACTTTAAGGGAAAAAGTTAATAGCTCGTGAGGATACGGGCCCCGGAAACTTGTATATATTAGAGCTTGTATTTCATATCTTCACTGCTTCCTCTAGTGCGAAAAGACAATAGCCCAGACTCACCTAAAATACTCCTCAGCCGCGGATGTCAAATTAGACTTGTTCATACCCAGAGACTCCGCCAGTTCCGTCGCGTTCTTGGTCTTGTCCACGCACGTCACCGCAGCCAAGACCCCGCACGTAGACCAGGGCAGGACGGAGCTGAAGGAGGCGAAGAAGTAGAAGACGGTGAGGCCCATGAGCGACACGTAGTAGGTCACCACGGCCCACGTCGCGAAGGCCTGGCCGTAACCCACGCCTGCGAGGAGAAAGAAAACGGGGTGAGGTTGCGGTCTGGGAAAGTTCCGTTAGGTTAATTTAGAAAGGGAAGAGGGAGAGAGGGAGAAAGGAGGGAAGAGAGAAGGGAGAGAAGAAGGTAGATAATAATGAAGAAGAGAGAAGGGAGAAATGGAGGAGGGAGAGAAAAGGGAGGTATATAAGAGAGAGAGAGAGAGAGAGAGAGAGAGAGAGAGAGAGAGAGAGAGAGAGAGAGAGAGAGAGAGAGAGAGAGAGAGAGAGAGAGAGAGAGAGAGAAAGTAGGAAAGAAAGAAAAAACGGAAGGTAAGCAAACGTAACGTGTGTGTGTGTGTGTGTGTGCGTGCATGTGTGTGTCCTTGCGTGTATGTGTGTGCGTGCGTGCGTGAGTCCAGGATATCCTTACCGGAAACCGTCATTTTTTTTGTATAGGGTAATAAAAAACAATGACGTAACAAAATGCGTATAATAAAGGAAAAGAATTATAAAACACGTGACGAAGAAGGAGGAGGAGGAGGAGGAGGAGGAGGAGGAGGAAAGGAAAAGAAGTGGAAGAAGAGAAACGAGGAAGAAAAAGTGACGTAGAAGAAAGAGAAGAAAACGAATTAAAACAAAAAAGAAGAAGAAAAGAAGACATAGGAGAAAGTATTAAAGGAGAAGAGAGAAGAGAAGAAAAACGTAGCGAGAGAAAAAGGAGAAGAAAAATATGAAGAAAGAAAGAGAAAAAGAGATAAAAATGAAGCAGAAAAAGAGGAAGAAAAGAAGACATAGAAGAAAATATATAAAAAAGAAAGAAGAGAAGAAAACATAGAGGATTAAAGAAGACAGAGGATTAAATAGACAGAAAGAAGACAAAAACCAAAACTAGACAAAGAAGAATTAAAAAGAAGAAAACAGAAAACAAGCGACACAGGACAAGGCAACGAGCTATAGGAAGGAAGGAAAAACAGAAAACAGAATTACCAGAACCAAAACAAAAGAACATCAGAGTCAGGAAAGCAGTAGAGTGGAAATACCCTGACGTAGGAAACTGCAGAGGGCATAAGTAGGTCAGGAGAAGGAGGAGGAGGAGGAGGAGGATGGGGGTGAAAGTGAAAGTTAGGTCGTGTACTCAGAAGTGACTTGGTGACTTGGGGAAGGTGAGGAATTAGTGAAAGTGAAGAAGAATGTGACAGGGTAGAAGTATTGTTAGTTTTTTGTCATTAGAATACAATAATAACAACAATAACAACAAAAACTACCACTACTAATTCTACTTTTAATACTTTAGGTCATTTTCCTTTAACCTTATTTCCTCTATTATTATTTTCTACTACTACTACTACTACTACGACTACTACTACTGATACTACTACTACTACTACTACTGATACTACTACTGATGATACTACTAATACTACTACTACTACTACTACTGATACTACTACTACTACTACTACTACTACTACTACTACTACTGATACTACTACTACTACTACTACTACTACTACTACTACTTATTCTATTTTCATTATTTTTTGCAATTTTCCTAACCATATTTTCTCTAGGTTATTTTTCTTGCAACTTAAACAACGAATCTACCTTCTATTTTCATTATTATAGTATTCAAACAACAACTATATATACTACTACTACTACTACTACTACTACCACTACTACTACTGCCGTTCATTCACCTCAAACCTAATTTTCCTCAATTATTTTCCTTCTAAGTTAAGCAATCAACCTGTCCGCTATGTTAACTGTTTACCGTTTCCCTAATTAACCTGTTGCTGTATTATTAAGAGGTTAGTTAATGCAAGGTGTGTTTTTACTCTTTACTCTGTACTACCAGGTCAGGTCAGGCGAAACGGGTCCTCAGGTGGTGAAGCAATGACCCTTTTTTATACTGTTGCGAACTGGGTCTGTGTGTAAAACTAACGTAAACTAACTCACTCTAACTCCTGACTAGCGGGCTTTTTTTTCATATTTGTTTCCTTTTTTATTAATGCCCTTGAACTGACTCCTTTGCTGTTAAAAAAATATATATATGAAAACCCAGCCCCAGATAACCCGATCAAAACTTACCTCTAAAAGCCGGCGAGATATCCCACACTCTCACTGAACCCGAGGCGCAGAACTGGCCGAGACAAAGCTCCATATAGTACAGAGGCTTGCCGATGAAGAGGAGCACGAGGATGTAGGGGATCAGGAACGCACCCCCGCCGTTCTCCAAAGCCACGAAGGGAAATCTCCAGACGTTGCCGAGCCCGACGGACATAGCGATACAGGAGAGGAGGAATTCGACGGGGCTGGCCCACTGCTGTCTACCTCCATTGTCACGCTCTCCCTCTGGCTGTTGGTGATGAAGATGGTTGTTAGGTGGTGGTGGTGGAATGTTTTATAGTGGTGATGATTTTGATGTAAGAATAAGTAGTAGTGATGGTGTTGGTATTGATAGGGGAAGGTGTTAGTGGTGGTGGTGGTGGTGGTGGTGATGATGGCCTAACGTCCTTGATGATAATGGTGGTGATGGTGGGAAAGTTCCGTTAGGTTAATTTAGAAAGGGAAAATGGGAAGAGAGAGACAGGGATAAAGGAGGGAAGGGAGAGAAGAAGGTAGATAATTATGAAGGAGAGAGAAGGGAGGTTTGAGAAGAGAGGAAGGGAGGAGGGAGAGAGAAGGGAGGGAGAAGGGAGAAGTGGTTAATGGTGATTTTGGTATAAGAAGAAGTAGTGATGGTGTTGGTATTGATACGGGAAGGTGGTATTAGTGGTGGTGATGGTGTAGTGTCCTTGGTGATGATAATGGTGATGGTGGTGATGAGGGTGCGTGTTGATTGTGAAATTAACAACTACCTATCGATATCATTGTCATATTCCCTGTCTCTACCTGTTTAAATATCTGTCTAACTCATTATCTCACCCTTATAATATGTACCTGTCTCTAATTATACGTCATTACCTGATACCGTCTCATTACCTATAGGCCTACACCTGTTTTTTTTCTCATCATATTGCGTGTCTATCTACCTGTTCAAATCTGTCAAACTTATTATCTCACCTTTGTAATTATGTACCTGTCTGATTATACCTATACACCTGTTTTTTTCTCTCTCTCTCATTGCCTCTTTTATTCAGTATTTCCTTTGTTTATTTTCCCGCCTCTTCTGTGTCCCTTTTATCTCCC
>NC_066515.1:26116886-26199386 GCF_024679095.1 Eriocheir sinensis
TCTTCTATACGCCAGAAACGCCTTGGAATGAACAGGAAGGGTCGCAGAATTTGACCCTTACGAATGCCAAGCTATCTATCGAGTAAAAATTTCAAGGACAGTTTATAATCGCCTCCACTAATTGTTCTGAGGTTATGTTTTGTAATTGTTTTCTACTGTACGCCAGAAACGCCTTGGAATGAACAGGAAGGGACGCAGAATTTGACCCTTAGGAATGCCAAGCTATCTGTCGAGTAAGAATCTTCAAGGACAGTTTATAATCGCCTCCACTAATTGTTCTGAGGTTCTGTTTTGTAATTATTTTCTTCTATACGCCAGAAACGCCTTGGAATGAACAGGAAGGGACGCAGAACTTGACCCTTAGGAATGCCAAGCTATCTAACGAGTAAGAATCTTCAAGGATAGTTTATAATCGCCTCTACTAATAGTTCTGAGGTTCTGTTTTGTAATTATTTTCTTCTATACGCCAGAAACGTCTTGGAATGAACAGGAAAGGTCGCAGAATTTAACCCTTAGGAATGCCAAGCTATCTGTCGAGTAAGAATTTCCAAGGACAGTTTATAATCGCCTCTACTAATTGTTCTGAGGTTCTGTTTTGTAATTATTTTCTTCTATACGCCAGAAACGCCTTGGAATGAACAGGAAGGGTCGCAGAACACGCCCCCTTGGAATGCGAAGTTAGCTGTCAGGTTAGTTTTCATGGACAGTCAAGTTGTGTTCGTCCCCAAAATTATACTGATTCGCTGTTTTGGAGTTACTCTTTTGCGATACACTATTTGCAGAAGAAACACAACCAGCAGGAATTTTCGTTAACTTTTTATTTATTTCTTTATGTCTTTTGCCTTTGAACTTCCTCCTTTTCGTTAAATTAATGACATAGTGATCTTAGAACGTTACTACAGCTGTTTCTTTACCTAGATATTCACTAATTGTTAATACTATTGCTACTACTACTACTACTACTACTACTACTACTACTACTACTACTACTACTACTACTACTACTACTACTACTACTACTACTACTACTACTACTACTACTACTACAGCTACCGTTATTACGATGAATCTACTTTCCATCTGACTATTATATATATTACACTTATGAATAATGATAATGATGACGACGAGGAATAATGAATAAGACGCATAGTGTTAATCATTTGTCGGACTATTGCATCAAGAAAGAAGTTACGATTTATTTAAGAGAGGAAGGAAAATATATATGTTAATGAGGAGAGACGGGATATGGAAGAGAGAATAGAGGAAGGGATATGTATATATGAATTCTTTGAAGCGTTGTAATTAAATGTATATACTGAGAGAGAGAGAGAGAGAGAGAGAGAGAGAGAGATATATATATATATATATATATATATATATATATATATAGAGAGAGAGAGAGAGAGAGAGAGAGAGAGAGAGAGAGAGAGAGAGTACCTACCTACCCATTTTCACCTATTAAAGTCTTCAGGTGTGACAAACCCTTAATTAGAGAACGCAGGTGTCACATATATTGTCTCTATTAACTTGAAATATTGGTCACTTAATAGTTTTTTTCTTTTTCTTTCTTTTAATTTATTTTCTTATTTAACATCAACTTTTTTTTTCCTTGCGTTAAATTTAAAAGTCTTGGTCACGTGATCTTGCTCTTCTTTTCTTTCTTTTTTCTTTCTTTTTAATCTTTTTTTTTTCTTATCAACATCAACTTTCTTTTTCTTCTTTGCGTAGAATTTAAAAGTCTTGGTCACGTGATCTCGCTCTTCTTCTCTTTCTTTCTTTTGTTGTTATTGTTGTTGTTGTTCCTCGTATTAACTTTCTTTTTTTTGCATTGATTAACTTTAACTCTTGGTCATAATGTTTTTCTTTCTATCAATTCTTTTCCTCTTCTTTCTTGCTTTAATTAGATACACCTGTGCCCTCCTTCACCTGTCCTGACCTGACCTCATATCACCTCACCTCACCTCACCTACCCCTCACACCTGGGAATCGGGCGGCCGTCAGGTATTCTGTTAAAACCATCAGGTACTATACAGGTCATCAGCTCATTAACCTGCCAATCATCGCATCATTATTGTGTGTTTGTTTGACCTGCCCCTAACACCTGAGCATTGGGCGGCCGTCAGGTACTATTGTAAAACCCTCAGGTACTATACAGGTCATCATTGTTTGTGTGTTAATTTGACCTGTCCTCTCACACCTGGGAATTGGGCGGCCGTCAGGTACTCTGTTAAGACCCTCAGGTACTATACAGGTCATCATTGTTTGTGTGTTAGTTTGACCTGTCCTCTCACACCTGGTAATTGGTCGGCCGTCAGGTAATCTTTTTTTTCTTCCTTCTTTCCCTCCTTCCTTCTGTTTCCCCATATGTTCATCTCTCCCATTCCTCCTTCCTTTCTCTACCTCCTTCTTCCCCTTCCCTTCCTCCTTTACCACTTTCTTCCCTCCTTCCTTCTGTTTCTCCATTCTTTCTTCCTCATGCGTTCATCTCTCCTTTTCCTCCTTCCTTCCTTCCTTCCTTACCCTCCATCACCTTTTTTCCTTACCCTCCTTCACCTTCCTTCCTTCTCTTCCTCCTCCCTTCCAAGTTACAACGCCCCAGTAATCATCATCCTTATGCCTCTTCCTCCCTCTCTCATAACATAACATAACATCCGCAGGCAAGGTCTGTGTGGAGGTGAGTGGATGAGCAGGTGTGGAGTGGACAGGTGTGGCCCAATTACCTGGTCCACCTGACTTTCTTTTCACCTGACTGCACTCCTTCCCTCCCTTCTCCCTTCTCCTGCTTCTTCACTCATTCTCCCTCTGGCTATCAGCATGTTGCCTTCCCTCCCTTTCTTCTCCATTTCTCTTCCTCCTGTTTCCTCCCTCATTCTCCCTGAAGCTATGTTACCTCTCCTCCCTTCCTTCTCCCTTTTCCCTCCTCTGTTTCCTCCCTCATTCTCCCTGAAGCTATGTTACCTCTCCTCCCTTCCTTCTCCCTTTTCCCTCCCCTGTTTCCTCCCTCATTCTCCCTCTGGCTATGAGTATGTTGCCTTCTCTCCCTTCCTTCTCCCTCCCTCCCCTCTTTATTTTTTTTATTTCTTCATTATTTACCTTTTTCTTTCCCTTCCCTTCCTCCTCGTTTATCTTCTTCTCTTCCTCCTTCCTTACCTTTCTCCTCCTCTTACCTTCCTCCCTATCTCCCTTTTCCTTCCTCCCTCCCTTTATTTCTTCCTTCAATGCTCCCTTCTCTCTTCCTCCTCCTCCTTTCTCCTCCCTTAATCCGAATCCTCCTCCCTTCCTCCCTTTACTTCTTCGTTCATTCTCACTTCTCTCTTCCTCCTTCTCCTCCCTTAATCCTCCTCCTCTTCCCCTCCTCCGCCCTATAATCCCTCTCTATTCCTCCTCTTTCTCTCCCTCTCCTTCTCTTCATAACGAGAGAAAAAGAGACAGACAGACAGACAGACGGAAACAGAAAATGCAAAGGTCACTCAACAACATCAGCAACAATAACAACAACAACAACAATAACAACGACAAAAGTAGCCCAATTGAAGAAGAAGAAGACTCTCCATATACCTCCTCCCTTCCTTCCTTCATCCCTCACAAAAACATTCCCACGATCACCAGCACACCTGAACGCTGCCCTAATTACGCCTCCTACCTGCACACTGAACCGGACGTCTGGACAGGTGTGGCCAGGTAAAGGGAGGGAGGAGAGGAGAGAGGGAGGGATGAGGATGCAGGACTAGGAGGAGGAAGGAAGGATTTGGAGGGAGTGAGGGTGAGAGAGGAAGGAAGAGGCGTAGAGGGAAGGGAAATAAGGAGGAGGAGGAAGAAAGGGAAGAGGAGAAGGAAGAGAAGTTAATAAAAAGGAAGAAGGAGAAAGAAGAAGAGAAGAAAGAAGCAAGAGGAGAGGGAAAAAAAAGAAGAGGAAAAATGAAAAGAAGAGGAAGAAAGGGAAGAGGAGGAGAACTTAATAAAAGGAAGAAGAGGAAGAGAAGAAGAAAGAGGAGAAATGAAAAGAAGAGGAAGAAAGGGAAGAGGAGGAGGATAAGTTAAAAAAAAAGGAAGAAGTGGGAGAAAGAAGAATGGGAAGAGAAGAGAAGAGAAATATATTTTTTTCCTTCCTCTTCTTCCTCTTCTTCATCATCATCATCTCTTTCCTATATCTGTTCTTCTTCTTCTTCTTCTTCTTCTTCTTCTTCTTCTTCTTCTTCTTCTTCACCTTCTTCTTCCTCTTCCTATTCTTATCCTTCTTTTCCTATTATTATTGTTATTATTATTTATTTCGTTCACATCATCTCACAAACACTCATTTCTTTCCTTCTTCTCTTCTCGTGTGACACTTCAATATCCTTCTAGTTTAGTATACGATCCGTGTGAATCTTACCAATGAACTTTCACTAGGAAAACACACACACACACACACACACACACACACACACACACACACACACACACACATACACGCACACACACACACACACACACACACACACACTTTTACACACAGAGAGAGAGAGAGAGAGAGAGAGAGAGAGAGAGAGAGAGAGAGAGAGAGAGATGGGATATTTATTATTCATTTATTCTCTCTCTCTCTCTCTCTCTCTCTCTCTCTCGACGGAAATATCGAAACGAGTGACGTAAATCAAGATCGGAGTAGGAAGGAATTAAACGCACACACACACACACACACACACACACACACACACACACACACACACACACACACACACACACACAGAAATCCCCACTCCGGAAGCAGGCTATATTGTTTCCTGTATCCTTTCTCTTCCTCTCTCTCTCTCTATCTCTCTTTTTTTTCTTTCTCCTTAATCCTTGTCCTCAATTATGACATGTGAGCGACAATGAAGATGAGGTGTCGCTGTCTTGACGTCACTGTAATTAAAGGGCGTGTTAGGTGAGGTGTTCATATTTGGGGTTTTGGTGCGGATATGCTGTTTGGTTTTAGGTTAAGAGCGTGGAGGGGAGGGAGGAAGGTGTGTGTGTGTGTGTGTGTGTGTGTGTGTGTGTGTGTGTGCAAGTCATGCCAACTCAAACAGTCACACACACACACACACACACACACACACACACACACACACACACCTTATTTAGCTTCAGGTGGGGGCGTCAACGGTGTGTGTGTGTGTGCGCGTGTGCGTGTGTGTGTGTGATTACATGGGAAAGGCCTTGAAAGAGGTGTGTTGCTCTATGTCGAGAGAGAGAGAGAGAGAGAGAGAGAGAGAGAGAATTGGTGTAATGTACTCCTTGTTTCCTCCTCCTCCTCTTCTTCCTCCTCTTCCTCCTCCTCCTCCTCCTCGTGGGATTTCTTTGTCCAGGTATGACGTAATAGGTGTGTGTGTGTGTGTGTGTGTGTGTGTGTGTGTGTGTGTGTGTGTGTGTGTGTGTGTGTGTTAAAATCAATCTTCAATAAATATTTAAAGTTATATTTGTGGGATTCTTTTTTTTTAATATGATTTTTCTTTTCCTATTACATTATCTTTATTTATTTATTTATTTATTTTATTTAAGTCGACGTTTGAACTTTATAAGAATTCAAGTTTGCTTTCACATGACTACGTATCTGGAGGTGGTGATGGTGGTGGTGGTGGTGATGGTGGGAACGAGAGAGAGAGAGAGAGAGAGAGAGAGAGAGAGAGAGAGAGGAAATTACGCATAGCTTTAATCATTAAGTTATTTTCTATGTTTTTCCCCGGCCTGTTTTTCTTCTTAATCTTCTTTTTTTTTTTTCTTATCAATTTCCTCTCGTGTGGTCGTAGGATATCTGGAAGTGTTGGTCAGTTCCTCTCCCCTTGGATGGAACGTTTTGAATACCTAAAATTTTTCCGTTCTTAAATCGTTTCTGTCAATCTCTTCTTCTTCATCTATTTCTCTGTATGTCTCTCTAAGTGTGTGATTTTCCTTTTTTTCCTTCCTTTCTCTCAATTTCTTTTTCTTCATCTCTTTCTCTCTAAGTGTGTGATTTTCCTATTTTTCATTCCTTTCCGTCAATCTCCTTTTCTTCATCTCTTTCTCTGTCTGTCTCTCTAAGTGTGTGATTTTCCTTTTTTTTTTATTCCTTTCTGTCAATCTCCTTTTCTTCATCTCCTTTCTGTCTGTCTGTCTCTCTCAACGTGGATGATTTTCCTATTTCATTCTTCCTGTCAAGCTTTCTTTTTTCTGTCTGTCTGTCTCTCTCAATGTGTGTTTGCCTCCGAGAAGGGCGTCAATGTATCCGCCGTTGTGTCATTCTGTCTGTCTGTCTGTTTCTCTGATTGTCTGTCTGTACACAAACAAAATATCTAAAAAAAAAGTATTTATATATTTTCATCTAAAACACACGAGAACATCCCGAGGTTAATGTCCCTTCACACACATGACAGCCGGCAATTCATCGTATAAATCAACAAAGGAAGACCTCCCTTTGTTAGCTGAATAGTCTCATTACGGAGGAAGCATTCGTGCAAACATAATGACAACTTGAGTTACAGCTCGGTACGGTTCAGGGTCTTCACACACACACACACATGACAGCCAGCAATGTGGTATAAATCAACAGAGAAAGACCGCCTTCAATTAGCTAGCAAGTCTCATTTGTAAGGAAATATATATGAATCTACTGTATACACTAACATAATGACTGGGTTAGAGTTATATAAGGTTAAGGGTCTCCACACACATGACAGCCGGCAATGCATCGTGTATATCAACAAAGGAAGACCGCATTTAGCTAGCAAGTCTCATTAGTAAGGAAATATATATGAATCTACTGTATACACTAACATAATGACTGGGTTAGAGTTATATAAGGTTAAGGGTCTCCACACGCATGACAGCCGGCAATGCAGCGTGTATATCAACAAACGAAGACCGCATTTAGCTAGCAAGTCTCATTAGTAAGGAAATATATATGAATCTTCTGCTTACACAAATATAGCGACAGTTTGGGTTGCAGTTAGATAAGGTTAAGGGTCTCCACACACATGACAGCCAGCAATGCATCGTATAAATCAACAAGGAAAACCTCATTCAATTAGCTAGCAAGTCTCATTAGTAAGGAAATATATATGAATCTACTGTATACACTAACATAATGACTGGGTTAGAATGAGATAAGGTTAAGGGTCACTTCAAGCTTTGCCAATAAAAGAGAGCTAGTAAATGTTATACCCTCCACGCACAAGGACAGCACATCCCACCCTGACCTCTGCCTTCTAAGTCCCCCCCATGAGCCCCTCCCTCCCCCCCCTCCTACACACACACATTGAATCCTTCCCATAACGTATAACAAAGACAAGTTCAGTGTACAACAATCTCACCGAAACGTACGATATTTCCCAAACACTCGTGACTCAGAAACGCCTACAAACATGATTCTTTTGCTTGACATTTGTTTGTGGCTGGTGGTTTTTTTTTTTTTTTTTTTTTTAGGGGGAGATTAGGTGTGTGTGTGTGTGTGTGTGTGTGTGTGTGTGTGTGTGTGTGTGTGTGTGTGTGTGTGTGTGTGTGTGTGTGTGTGAAGTTGCATAATATAGCATGACAATTTAGTTAAGTAAGTAATTTTCTCTTATTTACATTCTAATCTCTTCTTCTTCTTCTTCTTCTTCTTCTTCTTCTGTTTTGCTCTATAACCATCCACTAAACACAAACGTTACATCTCAATAGTCACGTTTGTTTCCAATGTTTCGACCGACTTTAGTTCATACGAGTAACAACATCGGAGGTAAGAAACGTTGAACACACACACACACACACACACACACACACACACACACACACACACACACACACACACACACACACACACACACTTCTTCACACTTATCTTACCCCGACCTGATTCTCCGTCAAGGCCTTTCCTCACGACCCACAAGACAGACAGACAGACAGACAGAAAAATAAAGAGATATATATGTACCTCTACCCTCATCTAGTGTCTGTTTCTCTTATTTGATATGGTAGACAGTCTTTCTCATCTCGTAACCATTTCAGGACTTACACATTTGATAAGGCTTTCGTAGGAGCTGTGTCAGTATGTCCACGGGTAGTTTTATGAGCCTAGGGATAGTTCGACGAGGCTTCTACACCATGAACCTAAAAAAGCACTCCTGAGAACCCTTTGTAGACTTTGGAAGTAACTTTTGTGATAGGCCTTAACACATCCACAATTGATAAGGCTTTCGTAGAGATTGTGTCGGTATTTCCACGGGTAGTTTTCTGAGCCTAGGGATAGTTTGACGAGGCTTCTGTACCATGAACCTAAAAACACTCATGAGAACCCGACTAATCTCAGTGGCCTTTGGAAATCCTAGTTGTTGTGAGCCCCGAAAGCGTCTTAAGGCGGCGTCACGCAGGGCAAATTTCTCCCGACATGTTACTCGTTTTTGTTGGCGGTTGGGCAAAATGAACAACCACCAGCAAGATTTGGCGGATCGGGAAGGATGGACAACGGTTGGTTTGTTGGTTGGTTGGGAGAAATCGGGGTCAAATGACATTCGTGCTTTAAGCTGTAAATGTAAATTGAGAGTCAATCATCGTACATATTTGCACAAATTGTCAACTGTAAAACTCAAAAACCGACGTACATGTGTGAAGCCTTCATTTTCAAGTGGACTTACACTCATCTTGCTCCCCTCATAGACCCACAACAGTACGGCAATATCAAGTCAACCTCCACCACACACTGCCTAATTAATCTCCTGGACTTTGCCTACAGAAATCTTGAAAAACGCAAAACATCAGTTTCTCTCGCTTTTATTGATTTCCGAAAGGCTTTTGACCTAGTTCACCATACCACAGTCATCAACAAAGCAATAAACCTAGGGCTTCACCCTAACCTGGTCTCCTGGCTGGCTGATTTCCTGCACCAGCGTAAACAGGTGGTGAGATTTCAGGGAGTGGCCTCCCCTCCTCTACACCTTACTTGCGGGGTACCTCAGGGGTCCAAAATGGGCCCTTTGTGCTTCCTTATCCTAATTAATGACGCCCTGACCCACACACCCCACCGCTGGAAGTACGTGGACGACACCACAGTGGGAGTAACAGTTGACAACAGCAACCCAGATTATTCCCACCTCCAGGAAACACTACACAACCTACACACATGGACAACACAAAACATGGTCACCATCAACGACACCAAAACTACACTCCTACACATCAACACCTCCTCTGCACCTGTTGCCCCCCCTGTGGTGTCCATCAACGACACTCCCCTCCGGGTAGTTACATCAGCAAAACTACTTGGAGTCACCCTGGACAACAAGCTCACATGGAAGGAGCACGTCTCCCAGCTCACCAGATCTGCCACCTATAAACTGTACCTGCTGAGGAGACTCAAAACGCTGGGGGCCCCTGAGTGTGCGCTGGCGAGCGTGTACTCCTCGTTCATCCTCCCCAAACTGACATACGCGTCCCCAGCGTGGTCTTCCTCCATCAACATCACGCAGCGCCGCCAACTTGAACGCGTCCAGAAGCGAGCCTGCAAAATCATCCTGGGCCCTCACTACACCAGCTATCAGGACGCCCTCGACTCCCTCCATCTCACCAGCCTACAACACCGTCACGAGACCCTACTACACCGGTTCGCTACCAAGCTTCTCAACCAGCCCAGACACAGACACATCCTCCCACCCGCAGTGAACCGCCCTCAGCACTCAGTGCGACACCACAACATTATTGCCCCGATACGGGCACGGACTGACCGCTATAAGAACAGCGCAGTGCCCGTGATGGTCAAATATATCAACAATGCAAATTAAGAGCAGCACAATTTGTATGTTTTGTAAATATTTTTCATTAGGACTTATTGTTGTTGTTATCATGATTATTATTATGATTATTATTATTATTATTATTATTATTATTATGATTACTATTATTATTATCATTATTATTATCGTGATTATTATGATTATTATTATTATCTTTACTATGATTATTGCTATTATTGTTATTTCTATTTTCCTTTTTATTTTCGATCCTAAACATATTACTTTGTTCATTTGTCTCATTCATTTCATTTCATCTTCCATTGATGTATATTTTCAGCTCTAGGGCTGCCTGGTACTTCATGAAATAAACCGTTTATTATTATTATTATTATTATTATAAGTATGTGTTTGTGATTTATTTGTCCACTGTGTAAAGTTATCTATGTGTAAAGTTATCTATAACACTCAATTGACTGTAATGGTATGCCGGGTGGAGTCTGTGCCTGGCGCGAGGTAAACGAACTGTTTATGCAGCAGCACAATCTTCTAAAACCTTAATGTCCTTCTGATTCATGGTAAATTGGCTGGAGAGATCCTGGCGTGGTGTTTGTTATTGTTGGAGCGCGGCGTCAACACAACAGTTCAGGGTCAGCACAGTGTGATGCACAACATTGTTCGTTGGCGATATCACCAACGAAAACGAGCAACATGTTAAGAGGAATTTGCCCTCTGCGACGCCGCCAATACCTTAGAAGCAAGACTTAAATCAGACGACTGTAGTTCTTACACCGCCCTTAAATTCTTCTCTCTTTCTCCTCCTTCTCTCTTCTCCCTTAATCTTCCTCCTTCTCCCCTCCTCCGCCCTTCAATTCTTCTCTCTCTCTCTCTCTCTCTCTCTCTCTCTCTCTCTCTCCTCCTCCCTTCACCCTTAATCCTCCTCCTCCTCCCCTCCTCCGCCCTTCAATTCTTCTCTCTCTATCTCTCTCTCTCTCTTTCGGTAGTGGTTACATAAGAAGGGAGTAGAGTGACCTTGAGTGGATAGGCTTAGAGAAAACATTAGATGCCGACTTTTGAAACAACATCCCTTCTTCCAGCTCATAACTTTTTATCTTATTTATATCATTGTTACACTTTGTTATTGTTAGTTTTACCTTTTTATTATGTAAGCGTAGTAGAGTAACTTTGAAAGAGCGGAAAGGCTTAAAACAATAGCTGCGGATAGTAGTGGTAGTAGTAGTAGTAGTAGTAGTAGTAGTAGTAGTAGTAGTAGTAGTAGTAGTAGTAGTAGTAGTAGTAGTAGTAGTGACAGTGGCCTTTACAACTATTAACATCAGTATACAAAGCACTTTTTTTTCATAATTCTCCCTTTTATTAATTTTAGTCATTACTTATTTACTTATTACTGTATTTTGAGGTTATGTTAGAGGGAATGTCAGTGGTGAAAAGTGAGAAATGCGAAGGGCAGGAAAATTAGTGGAATGGAAGGGAAGGGAAGGGACGGGAAGGTTAGGGGAGATATCTAAGGGAAGGAAAGGGAAGCGAAGGAAAGGAAAGGTAAAGTAAACAAAAATTAGGTAAGAAAAGGTAAGGTTAGCGAAAGGGAAGGAAAAGTAAAATAAGGTAAAGGAAGGTAGGATAAGGGAAGGGAAGGTAAGGTTAGGTAAGCGAAAGGGAAGGGAAGGAAAGGGGAGGTAAGGTAAGGTTAGGGAAAGGGAAGGGAAAGTAAAGTAAGGTGAGGTGAAATAAGGTAAAGAAAGGTAGAGTAAGTTAAGGTAAGGGAAGGTAAGGGAGGGTAACGTGGCTCTGAGGACTCCTACACCGTTTCCTGTCACCAGTACATATATAACTTAACTTTCCATGACGTCAGAAGCACACATAACAAAAGACCTATTATAGCTTCCTCTCAAACACTCGGAATAGACGCACATTACTCACTCATCCCTTTCCGTTCGTCTTTCCTTTGTTACTTAGAGATGATTTTATAAACGTTATCAACTCTTTTTTTTTTTAACAGCACAGAGACCAACTCAAGGGCAACAAATAGAAGATGATGAAAAAAAGCCCGCTAACTGTTGCTCTCATAGCGATTAGTATAGTGTGTCCAAAAGAGAGGTCAACTTCGGAAGGAGAGGTGTCTTGATAAACTCTGATACCGTAACTGCATTATTATGACCTCTGACCCTTTTTTTTCAAGGCGTGGATAGCTGGTTTTGTTTATTTCTTATACTTGCTTGCGACTGAGTTTGAATTATCTCGATTAACTCTGAAAATCCAGCTCATTCTACGACAAACACTTCTATGGCTACCACCTTTTACGATTGAGTTTGAATTATCTCGATTAACTCTGAAAATCCAGCTCACTCTACGACAAACATTTCTATGGCTACCACCTTTTACGATTGAGTTTGAATTATCTCGATTAACTCTGAAAATCCAGCTCACTCTACGACAAACATTTCTATGGCTACCACCTTTTACGATTGAGTTTGAATTATCTCGATTAACTCTGAAGATCCAGCTCACTCTACGACAAACACTTCTATGGCTACCACCTTTTACGATTGAGTTTGAATTATCTCGATTAACTCTGAAAATCCAGCTCACTCTACGACAAACATTTCTATGGCTACCACCTTTTACGAATGAGTTTGTAATATGACGACTTAAGCGTGAAAATCCAACCCCTGTAACTAACTTTCTATAGCTATTACATTACACAGACTTCTAACCATCACTTTAATTTCGAATGAGTTTGCAAAATGTCGACTTATCCTCTTCTGAACCTCTTAATCCTCTTCCATTTCCTCTTAAGCGTGAAAATCCAACCCCTGTAACTAACCTTCTATAGCTATTACATTACGACAAAGACTTCTAACCATCACTTTTTACGACTGAGTTTGCAAAATGTCGACTTAATCCTCTTCTGAACCTCTTAATCCTCTTCCATTTCCTCTTAAGCGTGAAAATCCAACCCCTGTAACTAATCTTCTATAGCTATTACATTACGACGAAGACTTCTAACTATCACTTTACGGATGAGATTACAAAATTTCGACTTTATCCTCTTCTGAACCTCTTAATCCTCTTCCATTTCCTCTTAAGCGTGAAAATCCAACCCCTGTAACTAACCTTCTATAGCTATTACATTACGACAAAGACTTCTAACTATCACTTTACGGATGAGATTACAAAATTTCGACTTTATCCTCTTCTGAACCTCTTAATCCTCTTCCATTTCCTCTTAAGCGTGAAAATCCAACCCCTGTAACTAATCTTCTATAGCTATTACATTACGACAAAGACTTCTAACTATCACTTTACGGATGAGATTGCAAAATGTCGACTTAATCCTCTTCTGAACCTCTTAATCCTCTTCCATTTCCTCTTAAGCGTGAAAATCCAACCCCTGTAACTAACCTTCTATAGCTATTACATTACGACAAAGACTTCTAACCATCACTTTACGAATGAGATTACAAAATGTCGACTTTATCCTCTTCTGAACCTCTTAATCCTCTTCCATTTCCTCTTAAGCGTGAAAATCCAACCCCTGTAACTAACCTTCTATAGTTATTACATTACGACGAAGACTTCTAACCATCACTTTACGAATGAGATTACAAAATTTCGACTTTATCCTCTTCTGAACCTCTTGATCCTCTTCCATTTCCTCTTAAGCGTGAAAATCCAACCCCTGTAACTAACCTTCTATAGCTATTACATTACGACAAAGACTTCTAACCATCACTTTACGAATGAGTTTTAACACGTCTAGCTAACTTAATTCGGCCTCCCTCAAAAAGTTATTAAAGTAAAAAGCCAAACAAGTAATTTAAATGTTAATAAATACCAATACGATGCTTGAAGGTATGAAAATCCGACACACGAGCTAACTCCATCTTCAAAAAGTGGACTAATTTTTTTTTATAAGCCAAAGTAGCCGCATAACCTCTCTGAATTATTTTTAGGAGCAGCGAGGAGCGGGCTTTTTTTTAATTGTTGTTTCCTTTTTTTGTGCCCTTGAGCTGTCTCCTTTGCTGTTAAAAAAATAATAACAAAATTTAATGCTAACACTACACGGAAATCTAGCGCCAGCGTGGGTCTTTCTCGGGGTGTTCCGCGAGCCTCGTAATAAAT
The DNA here is from genome assembly GCF_024679095.1 of Eriocheir sinensis. NCBI lineage: Eukaryota > Metazoa > Arthropoda > Malacostraca > Decapoda > Varunidae > Eriocheir > Eriocheir sinensis. Next base: position 26,130,725 of record NC_066515.1, read on the forward strand.
AAATAAATAACATTAACACTACACAGAAATCTAGCGCCGGCGTGGGTCTTTCTCGGGGTGTTCCGCTAGCCTCGTAATAAATAAATACAAAACATTAACACCACAGAAATCTAGCGCCGGTGTGGGTCTTTCTCGGGGTGCTCCGCTAGCCTCGTAATAAATAAAAATCATTAACACTACACAGAAATCTAGCGCCAGCGTGGGTCTTTCTCGGGGTGTTCCGCTAGCCTCGTAATAAATAAATAAATATCATTAACACTACACAGAAATCTAGCGCCAGCGTGGGTCTTTCTCGGGGTGTTCCGCGAGCCTCGTAATAAATAAATAAATATCATTAACACTACACAGAAATCTAGCGCCGGTGTGGGTCTTTCTCGGGGTGTTCCGCTAGCCTCGTAATAAATAAATAAATATCATTAACACTACACAGAAATCTAGCGCCAGCGTGGGTCTTTCTCGGGGTGCTCCGCTAGCCTCGTAATAAATAAATAAATATCATTAACACTACACAGAAATCTAGCGCCAGTGTGGGTCTTTCTCGGGGTGTTCCGCTAGCCCAGTTATAAATGAATAAATAACATGCTAATACTACACAGAAATCTAGCGCCAGCGTGGGCCTTTCTCGGGGTGTTCCGCTAGCCTCGTAATAAATAAAAATCATTAACACTACACAGAAATCTAGCGCCAGCGTGGGTCTTTCTCGGGGTGTTCCGCTAGCCTAGGGTCCGTGTGGGAACTCTTGGCATCTCCCCCGTTCCTGAGGTGTGATGTCATTGCCACGTCATCGCCTTCTGCTAACCCAAGGCCTTCCTTGTATACCTCTGTTGCTGGAAGAGGAGGAGGTGAAGCGGGAGGTGGAGGAGGAGGAGGAGGGGTTGAGAGGAGAGTGTCTAAAGAATATATTTGAATAGATTACGAATTGCTTTGTTTGTTATATATCATTACTTACGCTCTCTCTCTCTCTCTCTCTCTCTCTCTCTCTCTCTCTCTCTCTCTCTCTCTCTCTCTCTCTCAGTTCGTTGAAATCACCAGTGTTTTGCTTTTTTTCAGAGAGAGAGAGAGAGAGAGAAAGTAGGGACATTAAATCTTTACCGTGGTGCAACGTGATAATCATAATAATTAAACAGACAAAGAGGAGGAGGAGGAGGAGGAGGAAGAAGAAGAAGAAGAGGAGGAGGAGAAGGAAGAGAAGGAGGAGGAGGAGGAGTACGTGTATCCTTCAGAAATGTTCTCTTTGTTTTTTCCTTCCTCTCGCGCCTCTCTCTCTCTCTCTCTCTCTCTCTCTCTCTCTCTCTCTCTCTCTCTCTCTCTCTCAGTGGAGCATAGCAACCAGGAGACAAGCATGAAAGAGGAGGAGGAGGAGGAGGAGGAGGAGGAAACCAGATATTAAAAAAAAATGCTCCATGCATGTTCGGTTCAGTACTTGTCTTGTTCGCGTTCTGTTCAATGAGTGTTTGATGGTCCTTCTCCTCCTTCTCCTCCTCTTCCTCTTTCTCCTCCTCCTGACAGAAAAAAAAAATGATAGGGGTGAAAATATGTAAGAGCGATGTTATGTGCGTGAAGAACAAACCCAGAGAGAGAGAGAGAGAGAGAGGGGGGGGGTTAGGTTGCGTGAATATGTAAAAAGTGTCAATAGATATGATTCAGATGGTAATTTTTGTGACAGGTGAAAGGATGTCCGTGAACACCTGTAGAGTAGGTGGGAACGAGACCAGGTGAACTACTACTACTACTACTACTACTTCTACTACTACTACTACTACTAATAATAATAATAATGATAATAATAATAACAATAACCTCCTCCTCCTCCTCCTACTACTACTACTACTACTACTACTGCTGTTATTTGTCCTGTTATTTCAATTTAAAGTTACGTGGAAAACAATTAAAAAAATAACCTGTATATAGTCTACTTACATATTCTTGAGGCATTGTTGTTGTTGTTGTTGTTGTTGACAGTGGTGTAGGTAATACAAATCTTCGGTATATATATTTTTTCTTTTTATTTGTCTTCTTTTTCGTGTCTTGAGCCGGAAATGACTATAAATCTTTCCTCTTCTTTCTCCTTCTTCTCTTCTTCTCTGTCCTTCCGTGTTTCCCTAATCTATTAACATTTTTTTTTCGATGCTCAAGGTGACATTATAGGAATATATATATATGGCGTAAAAAAATATTGAAGATAGTACTAAGTTTTTTTTCTATGCAATTCATATATTCAAAACTTGCAATATTTATTTTTTTTCTCAGTGGAAGCCCTTTTTTTCTTGTTTTCTCTCCTCTGTTCTAATTATTTGTCTGTCATTTCTTCGTATTTTCTTTGTTTTCTTTTCTCTCTCGTTCCTTTACTCAATTAGGCTATGTATCGTCCGTTCACAAATATACCACCTTTTATTAACACATTTATCTTTTAATTCTCTGTTTCCACCTTCCTTTTTCGCCTTCCTCCTCCTCCTCCTCTTCCTTCTTTCCCTCTCTTCGTCCGTTCACAAATATATCACCCTTTATTAACACATTCCTCCTTTTTAATTCAGTTTCCACCTTCCTCCTCCTCTTCCTTCTTTCCCTCTTCTTCTTCTTCTCCTTTCATCTCCAAGCCCTTCTTTTTCGCCTTCCTCCTCCTTCTCCTCTTCCTTCTTTCCCTCTCTTCTTCTCCTCCTTTCTCTCTTCTCCTTACATCTTCTTTAATCCATCTATCTTAACTTCCATCCCACACTCTTTGGTTGGCGGAAGTCTAATTTATCTAGCTATCTCCTTTATCTAATCTTCCATCCCACACTCTTTGGTTGCCGCGGGAATCACCAAGCACAGACAACCCCAAAGCCCGCAACCTTCCCAACCCAACCTGTCACTTCACACGAACTCCACTAATATGAGTGTACGAGTGTTGGACGGTCCTTGATATTCTGCCCCTCCTCCTCCCCACCCCCATTCATAACACCTGTCCCGTTCTGTTAAATACTCACCTCCATAACCACCAACTCCCCCCCCCCCCTCTCGTTCTTCCGCTATTTCAATCTCCACTTCCCACTTTCTCCTCCTCCTTGACGTCATGTATACTGAAATATGTGTTTTTTGTGGGTGTTTCAAGGTTGTGGTGGTGGTGCTGGTGTGGTTCGCTATAACAGGGTTTTGGATTTGAATTTGCTTGTGTGCAGCAAGTTATGTATTTCTCTCTCTCTTCCGCTAGTTCAATCTCCACTTCCCGCTTTCTCCTCCTCCTCCTTCTCGTCATGTATACTCTGAAATGTGTGTTTTTTGTGGGTGTTTCAAGGTTGTGGTGGTGGTGTGGTTCGCTATAGCAGGGTTTTGGATTTGAATTTGCTTGTATGTGTGTGTGTGTAGCAAGGTATGTATCTCTCTCTCTATGTAAATATTTTTCTCTCGTTTCCACTTCTATCTTTTTTTCCCCTCCTTCTGTTTCTGCATTCTCTCCATTTTTCTTTCTTTCCTCCGTTCCTTCTCCCCTTTCCCTCTTCTGATTCTCCTTTGCTCTTTCTTTTCTATCTCCTATTTCTCTCCCGTTTCTCTCTTTCGCGTCACACGGAGTTAGTTTCTGGTCCGTGAGCCTCGCATGATGATGTCGACGATGATGAATGTGATTGTGATAATTCGTTCCGGTCGTTAGGGGTGTTGGCATGACATGGACACACACACACACAAACACACACGCCTAGCTGCTCCCCTTGCTCTCTCTCTCTCTCACACACACACACACACACACACACTCACACACGTAATCACATTCATACACAAGGGAAATTTGCTGAACACTTTCATTTGATAAGATTTTGATAAGGCCTTCACATAATCAATTTCCACGGCTTTCACTTCCTATAACCTTATTTTGTTATTCATGTTATTCCTATCCTTGTTATTCATTCCTATTCATATCATATTGTTCTCTCATCCATATAATCTTATACAGTATGGCATAACATTTACTCTTTTACAAACTGCGACACATTTCACCACAACACTTAACTAATAGGAAATGCCAATACGTACTCCAGAAAAAAACTCAATTAGCTCTTATTAAACTCTTCAGTATCACGGGAAATAACAGACCATTCCAATACATAATAAACTGAGGACTTAAAAATAATATCACTAGTTCTTGACCTCTTCCTATAACACAAACAATAGGGTAGAGACTGAAGACACTTAGAAAAAGGCAGAATGAGACATATGAGAAAGTTGGAAAACAGTAAAATATGAGAAAGTTGGAACACAGTAAAATATGAGAAAGTTGGAACACAGTAAAATAAAGGCAATCCAACATAACATAATAAAGTGTGAAATAAAAAATAACGAATAAACTACAAAAACGTATATTAAGAAATAAACAGAATATCACAATACATTAATAACTGATAATAAATCACTCTTCCTCTTATTCTTCACATAACATAACCTGTGAAATAAAATATAACTCAAACAGAACAAAAGAAACACAAAAAACAAACAGAATATCGCAATACATCAATAACCGATAATGAATCACACTTCCTCCTTTTCTTCACTTTCTTCCTCATTTTCCTACAACTAATAGATTCACACGGAGATTCACAAACATTGTCATTTTCCTGCATCAGACCGATCCGCAGACATTCTTAAGAGGAGCAGGAATAGAGGGACGGATAGCTACCATTACCCACAGACAGTACCATTTCCCTACTGCAAAGCCTCATGCAGTACTGGTAACTCAATCATTTTCATTCTCCCACATCAAACCCATCCACGGACGTTCTTAAGAGCAACTGGAAAGGGGATCGGGTAGCTACCATTAATCACAGACAGTATCATTTCCCTACCACAAAGCCTCATACAGTGCTGGTAACTCACAATCATTCTCATTCTCCTGCATCAAAGCCATCCACGGACATTCTTAAGAGGAGCAGGAATCGAGGGACGGGAGCTAGTGTGCAACAGACTTCTCGGGAAACTTAACCACAGCCCTCCTCTCCTTCACTCTTGTCCCCTTCCACACTGCCACCATCAGCTCCAGGGGGCTTCTAGGGGCCAGGTAGTCCCCTTCTGAGTCCTTCACCAGTACGCGTTTGCCGATGCACTGCCTTGTCCGTTTGATGTAGAGGCGGATGTGTGGGACGGATCGCCATAATCTGGGAAGCGTGGAAATGGATGAGTGAGTGAATGGATGCAAGGGAGATAGAGGAAGAGGGAAAGGAAAAGGATTGGTGAGAAAGCAAAGTTAGGGAGGAAGGGAGAGAAGGAAAACTGATAGGAAGGGAGGGAGGGAGTGGTTGTAAGCTAATTCAGTAGAAAGGAAATTTAAGAGGTGAGTCTGGAGTGAATGAAATGTGTGGATGAGTGAGGGTGAGGAAGCAGAGTCAGGGAGGAAGGGAGAGAAGGAAAACTGATAGGAAGGAAGGGAGGGAGTGGTTGTAAGCTAATTCAGTAAAAAGGAAATTTAAGAGGTGAGTCTAGGGTGAATGAAATGTGTGAATGAGTGAGGGTGAGGAAGCAGAGTCAGGGAGGAAGGAAGGGAGGGAGGGAGTGGTTGTAATCTAATTCAGTAGGAGAGTAAGTGAGTCTAGGGTGAATGAAGTTTTTAAATGAGTGAGGGTGAGGAAGCAGAGTCAGGGAGGAAGGAAGGGAGTGGTTGTAAGCTAATTCAATAGGAGAGGAAGTGAGTCTAGGGTGAATGAAGTGTGTGAATGAGTGAGGGTGGTCAGTCCTTAATCCTAAGTGATTCTACATTAATCAGATAGCTCCAAAACGTTGCATTTCAACTCTTTAATATTAAGTTCTAGGAAGTGACGGTCGAGCTTGTTTTTAAAGGAGTCAATCGTGGGAGCTTATTCCATTCTCGCACTACAACGTTGGTGAAGAAAAATTTAATAATACAATAATAATAATAGTAACCGATGAATAAGGAGTGAGTCGCCTTCCTTACTCACCTTCCGAGCGCTGGATTGAACTGAGAATTTGAGACACTGGTGGTGGTGTTGGTGGTGTAGTCCTCATCAGCACCCCTGGCCTGCACCACATCATTCACCACCACCACCGCCAAATGCTGTTCCCTGGCTAGTGTTTTCAGGCGCACGGCTAGCTGGTTCATCATCGCTAGCCCTGGAGTGATCAGGAAGGAGGTTATTTATGTGTTTTTCATCTTTTTTTGCTTTCTCCACTAGGTTCAGCGTTCCTATTCACCTTTTTCTCATCTCTTGTTTCACTTATTCATTGTTTAGCTTATTTGCTGTCTACTTCCCTCTCTCGTATTCCTTATATTTACTCTCTACATCTCTCTAATCTTCCTTGTACTTCTTGTCTTTGGTCCACATTCATACGTTAATAAGTCATTCAATCCAGCACATTAACCTTACCACACATGTACCCTTCCCTAAGTCTTCCTCATTAACACCAAGAACAGCTACAAAAGTTAAGTTCTCCTCCACATCTATCTCCAAGCTTTCTTTGGTCCACTTTCAAACAATAATAAGTCATTCAATCCAGCACATTAACCTATCACACATGTACCCTTCCCTAAGTCTTCCTCATTAACACAAGAACAGCTACAAAAGTTAAGTTCTTCTCCACATTTATCTCCAAGCTTTCTTTGATCCACTTTCAAACATTAATAAGTCATTCAATCCAACACATTAACCTTACCCACATGTACCCTTCCCTAAGTCTTCCTCATTAACACAAGAACAGCTACAAAAGTTAAGTTCTCCTCCATATCTATCTCCAAGCTTTCTTTGGTCCACTTTCAAACATTAATAAGTCATTCAATCCAGCACATTAACCCTACCACACATGTACCCTTCTCTAAGTCTTCCTCCTTAACACCAAAAGCATCCACATAGGTTCTTCTCCACACATATCAACAAGCCTTCAGTCTACATCCATACATACATTCAGTCAATCAACCCAGCACATTAACCTTACCACACATGTACCCTTCTCTAAGTATTTCTCCTTAACACCAAAAGCATCCACATAGGTTCTCCTTCACACATATCAACAAGCCTTCTTCAGTCTACTTCCATACATACATACATTCAGTCAGTCAATGCAGCAGCCTCACCACACACCCACCTTGCTTTGATTGCTGTCCACATATATGAGGGAACAGGATGGTCGCTACCGAGTCCACAACCACCAGTTTAATCTTGCTCAGGGTCACTCCAGCACCAGCCCCAGCCCCACCCTGCCTGACGGGGACGAAGGGCTGCGTGGGGATGGTGAGTGCGTCGAACAGCTCCCACACGTCGTAGGCTCCCACCACCTTGATGCGACTTAGCGCCTCTTCTGTCTGTTAAAAGGGGGTAGGGGTGAGGATTATTATTATCAATATTATTTTTATTTTTACAGCAAGGGAGACAGCTCAAGGGAACAAAATCAAAGTAACAAAAAAACCCGCCAGGTGCTTCCTCCGACAAAGGAAAAACAGAACGTGAGGTCAAGTTGGAAAGTTTCGTTTAGTCGGCGCAACATCTGTGGTCATATGCCGGAGAGAGACAGAAGGGGAAGGGATTATAGGAGAAAGGAACAGATCCCAGGAGATGGGACACAACCCCCAATCAATACCTGGTACCCATTCACTGCTGGGTGGACAGGGGCATAGGGTATCGGAAAAGCCACCCAAATTTTTCCACTCCGCCTGAGAATTGAACCTGGGCTGTCTCGGTTGTGAGCCGAGTGTGCTAACCACTGCACCACGAACCCCCCAACATGAGGTCAAAAGAGAGGTCAAACATTGAGGGTTGGGTGAAGTCCATGACCTTTTATTTTTTTATAAGTTTACTGCCATAACCACAAAAGAAAAACAGAACAAAGAGGTCAAAGGAGAGGTCGGAAATTGAGGATTGGGTGATGTTATTGACCTTTTTATTCCCTATGCAAGTTTAACGCTATAACCACAAATGCGAAACACCTTTTTGTAACCCACCACCACCACCGCCACACACCTTCGGATCTTGTGGTAACGCCTCGACTATGGGGTTAATCCTGAGGGGAGAGAGACCTCCCATAGAGTCCACATACAGCACGCAGATGCCAAGCTCTTGGGCGGTGTGCAGAGCTAAGCGAAGGCACAGGGACGTCTTGCCTTCACCCGCCTGTCCACACACCTCCACAACATCGCCAGTCGCCAGGCCGCCCCCGAGAAGCTTGTCCAGCCTGGTGTTGAGGGAGCGGATGACTTGTTAGGCAGGGGAAGGAAATGACTAGTGGAAAGAATGATTAATGTGATAGAAAGATGAATGTTGAGTGAAAAAGATGTCTGTGCCTCACTCTTTGGAGCCGGTGGACAAGACTTGGGTGGTGTGGATGGCCTCACTCAGCAGGTCTTGGCCCGACACAGGGAAGACAGAGTGGTGGGCGATGGCAACCCGGCGGATGCTGCGGAGCTCCTGTAGGCATGGAAGGGGAAGGATTAGGGTGAGCGGATGAGTGTGAGAAACTAACTATGGGCCTGTGATATTATTTTCCTGTATAAGTAATGTTATGATACTAGCAGAGAAATGAGATGGACGAAATTTAAGTAGGAATGAGAGATAAAAAAACATGTATAAAGATGAAACAGAGGAAGTAAAAGATTGAAAAAATAGAAGGGAAAGAAATAGAGGAAGTAGGACAAATATATGGAGAGGAAATAGAAGAAAGAAATGACAAATAAAGAAGAGATAGAAGAAGGAATAGAAGAAACAGCAGAAACGTCAGAAATACGTATATGATGAAGAAATGAGAAGAAAAAAAATAGGAGATAGAAGAAATGGAATAAATATAAGGAATAGACAACATAGGACAGCATATCCCTCTCACCCACCCATCCTATAGCTAACAGACATCTTCCTCGCCAGCTCCTCCTCCTCACACTCTCCACCCCTGAGATGAGATAACAAGGAAAGAGAGGACAGAAACAAGAAGTGGAGGAGGAAAATGACAAAATAGGAAAACATATCCCCCTCACCCTATAGCTAACAGACATCTTCCTCGTCAGCTCCTCACACTCTCCACCCCCGAGATGAGATAACAAGGAAAGAGGAAAGAAACAAGAAGTGGAGGAGGAAAATGACAAAATAGGAAAACATATCCCCCTCACCCTATAGCTAACAGATGCCTTCCTTGCCAGCTCTTCGCAGTCCCTTAACAGCAGCTCCCTCACACTCTTCACCCCCTGAGCCCTGAGCTTCTCCACCACCTCAGCTGTTAGCGAGGGACACATGCCCACTGACAGACGCATATCCCTCCTTTCCTTTCCCTCTTGGCACAGTATCAGTGTGTTTGTTTTTTGTCTCTTCTTGGTCTTGTTTTACTTATTTCTCGTGTTTTGTTTTTAGTTTTTTTCTTGTACGGTTTTTTTTTTTGTTCTTCTTGAGTAGGAGGAATATGCCCAGAATCGTCCAAGGTGGAGTTCTTTCTATCTCAATCCTCTTCAGTTCCTTGTCTTCTGTAGCTTATTCTTCGATCAGTTTCTTTTTCTTCCTCGGTTTGTTTTCTCTTCTTCAGCTCCTGTTTTCTCTCCTTTACCTTCCTTATTTCTCTTAGTGTGGCTCTGAATCACTTGGCAGGCCTCTTTTTCCCTTGTTTCCGCTTTCCAACCTCTTGTTTCCTCTTTCCAACCTCTGTTTCCTCTTGAGTTGAGTTGTCGGTCGGGAGTCTCGCCTTTTTAACGGCACTCCCTACTGGCTGGGTCTATTATTTTCCTCCTTTCCTTTCATTCTTTTTCCCTTTATTGTCCAAACTTATGTACTGTTGTTTTTGTTTCTTCCGTATGTTCATTTTCTGTGGTCTTTCTCGGTCTTTTGAGCTTCTAAATTTGGGGGACTTTAATTATAGGAATATAGACTGGGGAAGACCTAGTGGGTGACCTGGAAGCCGAGGACTTTCTTGAAGTTATACAAGATAATTTCCTTAAGCAGGTAGTTACTGAGCCTACCAAAGGAGATAACATATTAGACTTAGTCCTAACCAATAATGGGAACTTGCTACGTGAGTTGGAGGTGGGCGGAGAGTTAGGAAATAGTGATCACAGAACGGTTCGTTTTAGCTTAGACTGGGCGGTAACCCGCGAACCAAACCCAGTGTAAGTGCCAGATTTCAGAAGAGCAAATTACGAGGGGCTTCGAAGACATCTTGAAGGGATAAACTGGGATAATTTAGGGATTCATGAGGGCCAGAACTGCGGATTGGAGAGACAGGAGAACCAGGTAGAAATGATTGATTGATTGATTGTTTATTGTTGCAGGTAAACAACAAGGGAGAAGGGAGGAACATGCCATCCCTACCCCCAGGCAGGACAGAGTGAGATTATACAACTATTAATACATGTGTAGGTAGCACCATGAAATTAAAAAGATACAATGGTAGGAAGGAAAGCACCAATAACTTAGTTAGAGTAATAGTAGAGGGGCAAGGACAGCATATACCACAGCGAACACTTAGAAAAGAAAACAATGATCCTAAGTGGATGACTCGTGGACTAAAACACGAGATTGGGTTAAAGAAGGGAATTTATCAGAAAATAAAGAATGGTGAAACACATCTCAGGGGCCGGTACGTCTAACTATCTAGATTAGTTAAGAAAAACACCAGGATAGCAAAAAGGAACTATGAGATCAAAGTAGCAAATGAGGCGAAAAGTAATCCTAAGGGCTTCTTTCAGAGGTATAGAACAAAAACACGGGAGAAAATTGGTCCGCTGAAAACAAACACAGGGGAGCTAGTAGAAAACTACGAAAATATGAGCACATTGTTGAACGACTACTTCGTTTCAGTATTCACACAGGAGGGTCGAACGACTATACCGGAGAGAGTTCAGGTGTACGAGGGCGGGGATGGCGACAAATTGAGATATATAATCATTACCAGGCAAGTAGTTCAGGATGAGATAGATAAGCTTAAGAAGAACAAGTCGCCAGGTCCTGACGGGATATTTCCGAAGCTATCAAAGGAATTAGGAGATGTATTAAGTGACCCACTAACCGACATCTTTAAGATGTCGGTAAATACTGGGCATGTGCCGAGCCTATGGAAACTAGCTGATGTGACGCCGATTTTTAAAAAGGGGGACAGGTCAGTTGCTTCAAACTATCGCCCAATTAGCTTATCGGTTATAGGCAAGATGCTGGAGTCCATAATAATCAGGAACATTCGGGAGGATTTAGAGAAACATAGCTTAATTCAAGACTCCGCATGGGTTCACAAAAGGTAGGTCATGTGCCTCACCAATCTCTTGTCCTACAGTAAAGTATTTGAGGCAGTTGACAGATGAAAATTGTGATGTAATCTATCTTTTAGTAAAGCATTTAACCAAGTTCCTCACCAACGACTGTTGCTTAAAATTACAGGCTCACGGAGTAGAGGGTAAAGTTTTGAACTGGGCCAAGGCGTGTCTTAGCAATAGGAAGCAAAGAGTGCAAATTAATGGTAAAAGATCTGACTGGGGATGTGTTACGGGTGGGGTCCCACAAGGTTCGGTATTAGGTCCACTTGTTTATTTATATCAATGACTTAGATACAGGAATTAGTAGGTGATTTTAGTAAATTTGCAGATGATACCAAGATCGGTAGACTAATTGAGTCTGATCGGGACGCTAGTATTCTCCAGGATGAACTAAACAGATTGTACGACTGGGCGGATAAATGGCAGATGGAGTTCAATGTAGGGAAGTGCAGCATTCTGAGTGTAGGTAGGAACAACCCCTCACATAACTATTGCTTAAATAACACTCATAAGCAGGTCTTTGTGCGAGAGGGATTTAGGAGTCTTGTGAGCTCTGATCTCCGTCCAAGGGCACAATGCATTCAAGCTAGAAATCGAGCTAATAGGGTACTGGGATTTATTTAAAGGAGCGTAAGCAAAAGAAGCCCCGAAGTCTTCTTCAAACTACATTTAGCATTAGTTAGACCTCATCTTGACTATGCGGTTCAGTTCTGGTCACCTTACTATAGAATGGATATCAAAATGTTAGAATCGGTGCAGAGGAGGATGACTTAAGATAATTCAGGGGTTGAGAAACTTGCCATACGAGGAAAGACTCAGTTAAACTTTCATTCTCTAGAAAGGCGAAGGGTGCGTGGAGGCATGATCGAGGTTTATAAATGGATGAAGGGCTTTAATAAGAGACATTCATAAAGTTTTGTTGGTAACAGAACCGGGTAGGACACGAAGTAATGTGTTTAAACTGGATAAATTCAGATTCAACAGGGACACAAGCAAAAATTGGTTTACAAACAGGGTGGTGGATGAGTGGAATAGGCTTAGCAGTCACGTGGTGAGTGCTAATACAAATGTCACATTCAAAAATAGACGAGATAAGCCCTACCGACCTCGTGTAGACTCCGCGTCTTATGTTCTTAACTAGCTACCGGCACAAGAGAGAATTGGGGAATACTCATAATGCTTAGGTGGAGGAGGAGAGGCAGGAGCTGGCGTGAGCGTCGGGCTCAGCAGGGAACGTCCACGATGGGAATGGGCGGTCCTGGTGAGGGACAGACGGGCGCCGGTTGGAGTGGAGAGGCGGGTGTCGCTTCGTTTGATGTAGGGGGAGAGGGGGGGGGGAGGTTTTTTTGGGGGCCCGACCTCTTCCCGCTTCTTGTTGGTTTGTGGTGGTTTTCGGGGGGCTGAGTGGAGAGAGGGACATCTCTCTCAACTCCAACTCGCTGCCTTTCTTGCTTCCTGCTGCTCGTCTCCTGACTATAAAATCCGAAGATAGTCCTTAACATAAATTTAATGTATAAGTAAGAAACAACAATATTAACAACACCTGTAGCAAGTGAGAGTAATTACCAATATTAACAACACCTGTAGCAAGTGAGTAATTACGTTACTTTCTCTTAAGACCTTATGGTCGTTTAAATCAAGTAAATGGTGTGAAGGTCATTAAGCACAAAATAGTTCAATACGAGTATGGAAAATAACAAGATAATATACCAAAACGAAGATTAAACCAAAGACAAAATGACACACAGATAACAATGAGAAAAAGAAAACACAAGAAACCCACACAATGACAATAATAGATAATAACCACCACCAATGAATAAATGGATGATAATCACTGATGAATGGATGAATGAAAAGATAAGATGGACACAAATGATGAGATATGAGAAAAATAGTATTGTTCACCTCCTATAGTTCACTGGTTACTTTGTAAGTGGTTACTGACTCACTGACTCGGCTGATGACGTGAGAGTTGTTGTTGCTGCTAGCCGAACCCTCAGGAGATGAGTACACAGCAGGCCGTGGGTGGTGTGTGGGTCGAGGGCTGAGTGGAGAGATGGACACCTCTTTGACATGCCCGCTTCTCTGTGGTTTCTCGCTGCCACTCCTTGCTGTAGCGGTGTTCGTCTCTTCACGTCTACCAAGCTTGCGGTGCTCTTCCTCACTGGCCCGTGGGGTCTCCTTGCCCTCGCCTTCTCGCCTCTGCTCCTCGCTAAGCTCCTCCCCCTTCTTCACGTGACTCCCTCTCGGCATGACAATCAAACCCTACCTACCTAACTAGTTATTGGTTTCTTGGGGAGGTTCGAGGCTATGAGATGAGGGATTTCAGTAACTCTCGTTCATATATTCGCTCATTCGCTCGCCGAGTTATCTTCTCATAACCTTTTACGCACTTACATTCCTTAGCCACCTATTCACTCCCTCACTCATTCACTCTTTCACTCATTCACGCTCCCACTCGCTCACACTTACTCACTCTGTCACTCACTGACTTACTCACATTCTCTCGTTCATTCACGCACTTGCTTACACTTTGTTACTCACTGACTTGCATACCCTCTCGCTCACTCACATTCGGACCGTTACAATAACAAGGGAGAAGGGAGGAACATGCCGTCTCAACCCCCAGGCAGGACATTATACAACTATTAGTACATGTGTACGTGGCACCATGAAACTAAAAAGATACAATGGTAGAAAGGAATGCACAACAAGGGAGGGGGGCGGCCTCAAGGGCACGGACGGCAGTCGGGCACTTAGCCACAAGATCACAGTCGGTAGGGGAGGAGGACACAAGTTCATGTAATGCAGCCTAGCTGGCTGTCGACAAACAAGTAAACATTTTCGTGCAAAGCTGCTCCAGTGTGGAGAGCCTCAAGGATGGCATACAGCTCAGCCCGGGTCGAGGACAGGTACCCCGGCAGCCGCCTAGTAACCACAATGTCAGTGTACTGGGTGAGGGAAGCGTGATCCCGGATAAACACGCCACAGCCCGACCTGCTGCCGTCAACAGAGCCATCACAGTACACATGGACAGCCCGAACACAGGGTTACTTGGACAGTTTCTCTCTCTCTCTCTCTCTCTCTCTCTCTCTCTCTCTCTCTCTCTCTCTCTCTCTCTCTCTTCTTTCTTTCTTTTTACATCTTACATATTGCAATTAAATCTCTCTCTCTCTCTCTCTCTCTCTCTCTCTCTCTCTCTCTCTCTCTCTCTCTCTCTCTCTCTCTCTCTCTCTCTCTCTCTCTCTCTCTCTCTCTCTCTCTCTCTTTTATTTAGATATTTTTACATATTAACTAGATAAATTTAATACTCTCTCTCTCTCTCTCTCTCTCTCTCTCTCTCTCTCTCTCTCTCTCTCTCTCTCTCTCTCTCTCTCTCTCTCTCTCTCTCTCTCTCTCTCTCTCTCTCTCTCTCTCTCTCTCTCTCTCTCTCTCTCTCTCTCCAATTACCCACCGGAGAGACTACAAAATCCTATTCAATTTATGGTTACCAGATAATATTAATGGAACAGACGTCACTACATATCACATGACGACCCTCCAGCCAACGACTTATAACACAAGACCGTCCAAGGGGTTATAGGCAGGTACACACACACACACACACACCTTAACTAGCTCGTACAATGGTTGGAGATCCTCGCCGCCCACACACTGGCCGTCAACACACACACACACACACACACACACACACACACACACACACACATTTATAATTGTAATGAGCTTGTTCGGATCGGAATCGTGATCAGGACATGATAAATCACACACACACACACACACACACACACACACACACACACACACACACACACACACACACACACACACACATTTATAATTGTAATGAGCTTGTTAATTCGGATCGGAATCGTGATCAGGACATGATAAAACACACACACACACACACACACACACACACACACACACACACATTTATAATTGTAATGAGCTTGTTCGGATCGGACTCGTGATCAGGACATGATAAATCACACACACACACACACACACACACACACACACACACACACACACACACACACACACACACACACACACACACACACATTTATAATTGTAATGAGCTTGTTCGGATCGGATTCGTGATCAGGACATGATAAAACACACACACACACATATAATTGTAATGAGCTTGTTCGGATCGGATTCGTGATCAGGACATGATAAAACACACACACACACACACACACACACACACACACATTTATAATTGTAACGAGCTTGTTCGGATCGGACTCCTGATCAGGACATGATAAAACACACACACACACACACACACACACACACACACACACACACACACACACACACACACACACACACACACACACACACACACACACACATACTACACACACACCCACGTGTGTAATTATTCCTATGTCTGTGTATCATTATTGCTATTATTATCATTACTATTATTATCGCTATTATTGTTATTTCCATTTTCATTTTTATTATGTATCATATTATATTGTTCACTTGTTTCATTCATTTCGTTTGTTTCATTTCAGCTTCCACTCATGTATATTTTCATACAATAAACTGTTTATTATTATTACTATTATTATTATTATTATTATTATTATTATTATTATTATTATTACACACACACACACACACACACACACACACACACACACACACACACACACACACACAGTGGCGGATCTAGAAAACATATTTTTGGGGGGGCACAATTTTTTTTTATAAATATATCAGTGACAGACTTAACAAAATTTTCCATCCGATCACCGTTGGTCAGTTCACGGTGAATGTATAATTTCGCAAGCCCGTCCAATCTCTCCTCACCCATAGTTGACCGTCTGTATGATTTTATATGTTTAAGTGTAGAAAAACTTGGTTCAGCTGTAGCAGATGGAATGGGCAAAGTGGCGTAAATAAGTAATACTTTCTTTGTAACAGGATAGATAGCTTTGTAGCAGCAAAGCTAGAGGTAGTAGTAGTAGTAGTAGTAGTAGTAGTAGTGTGTGTGTGTGTTAATGGCCACTTTGAATGTCATTAAGCCCAGGGTGTGTGGGGTCATGAGACATCCGGGTATCGTGAGACATCCCATCCTGAAGACATACATGAATTTCGACAAGGTACCGTGTCTTTTGTGGACTGCTTGTCGGGATCTGTCCCACCCAAGTTTATTTATTATATTATGAAAGCAAATGATGACATGTGCGTGTGTGTGTGTGTGTGAATAACGAGGATATCAACCATCACTTCTTCTTCTTCTTGTGACCTAATAATAAGCCTTGCATCGCTATTTAAGTCCTCATTAGTACTTCTTTGCACTTAGATGCTTCACTTAGTCACTCCATGATAGTAAATTTTGGGTTCCACGATGATAAAATCAGGATATGGGATGTCTCACGATACGGGATGGCAGATGACACCACACCCCAGGAGCTGTCAAAATATTATACGGGCTAGTTAAACGTACGCGTGTGTGTGTGTGTGTGTGTGTGTGTGTGTGTGTGTGTGTGTGTGTGTGTGTGTGTGTGTGCTGTGGCGGAACCAGGGGGGGGGGACACCTGGTCACGTGCCCTCCCAAAAAGATATTATAAATTTTAATAACGGAATTGACAATAATAATAATAATAATTCTTGATCTTCATCTTCTGATTACTATTATTATTATTATTATTATTATTATTATTATTATTATTATTATTATTATTATTATTATTATTAGACGAAGACAAATATATATAATGACCATTGGGTATAATAATAAAGGAGAGAGAGAGAGAGAGAGAGAGAGAGAGAGAGAGAGAGAGAGAGAGAGAGAGAGAGAGTATCTCTCTCTCTCTCTCTCTCTCTCTCTCTCTCTCTCTCTCTCTCTCCAATTACCCACCGGAGAGACTACAAAATCCTATTCAATTTATGGTTACCAGATAATATTAATGGAACAGACGTCACTACATATCACATGACGACCCTCAGCCAACGACTTATAACACAAGACCGTCCAAGGGGTTATAGGCAGGTACACACACACACACACACACACACACACACACACACACACACACACCTTAACTAGCTCGTACAATGGTTGGAGATCCTCGCCGCCCACATACTGGCCGTCAACACACACACACACACACACACACACACACACACACACACACACACATTTATAATTGTAATGAGCTTGTTCGGATCGGAATCGTGATCAGGACATGATAAATCACACACACACACACACACACACGCACACACACACACATTTATAATTATAATGAGCTTGTTCGGATCGGAATCGTGATCAGGACATGATAAATCACACATACACACACACACACACACACACACACACACACACACACACACACACACACACACATTTATAATTGTAATGAGCTTGTTCGGATCGGATTTATTGTTATTTCCATTTTCATTTTTATTTTGTATCATATTATTTTGTTCATTTGTTTCATTTCAGCTTCCACTCATGTATATTTTCATACAATAAACCGTTTATTATTATTATTATTATTATTATTATTATTATTATTATTATTATTATTATTATTATTATTACACACACACACACACACACACACACACACACACACACACACACAGTAGCGGATCTTGAAAATATATTTTTGGGGGGGCACTATTTTTTTTTTTTATAAATATATCAGTGACAGCCTTAACAAAATTTTCCATCAGATCACCGTTGGTCAGTTCACGGTGAATGTATAATTTCGCAAGCCCGTCCAATCTCTCCTCGCCCATAGTTGACCGTCTGTATGATTTTATATGTTTAAGTGTAGAAAAACTTGGGTTAGCTGCAGCAGATGGAATGGGCAAAGTGGCGTAAATAAGTAATACGTTCTTTGTAACAGGATAATTGTGTGAGCACTGCTCATATGTACCAAGTACAGCATTTGGCAAGGAGCTTTTCGGTACACAAGACCAACGTGATCTCCACATTTTTAATTCATTGACATAATCATGTATATAAATGATTCGGGCCCAGAACTGGATCATTTATTAAGAGTTAGTCTTTGTACATCAATAACGACCAGCCGCAGCTCTCTGAGCCTCTCTCCCTCTTGTCCAGTACCCGACCGATACGCGTACTAGACAATTAAGTCAGCGAGGCGAAACTCGCAGAGCGTGAATAAACTGTGGTGTAAATACTTGTTCTGGGGGGAGTATTTCACGTTTTTTTCTTTTTACCTTTAAAACATATGTTAACGTGAACTAGTAGATAAACATTCATTTATGCATTTTAATAATAATAATGATAATAATAATAATAATAATGATAATAAAATGACTTAATTATTCGTTTGGTTACAGACTTTACTACTACTACGTACTACGTACTACTACTACTACTACTACTACAGGTACTCCCAGAAGGTCGCCCAGTACAGCAGGTTAAGCAGGACAAAGGAGGTTGGGAATATGTATCTTGCAAGCTTGTCTACTTTGATGGCCTGAGCTCGTCTTTGCTGGAGAGAGAGAGAGAGAGAGAGAGAGATTTAATGCAATATGTAAGGTAAAAATAAAGAGAGAGAGAGAGAGAGAGAGATTTAATTACAATACGTAAGGTGTAAAATAAAGAGAGAGAGAGAGAGAGAGAGAGAGAGAGAGAGAGAGAGAGAGAGAGAGAGAGAGAGAGATGATTTAATTGCAATATGTAAGATGCAAAATAAAGAAAGAAGAGAGAGAGAGAGAGAGAGAGAGAGAGAGAGAGAGAGAGAGAGAGAGAGAGAGAGAGAGAGAGGTTTAATTGCAATATGTAAGGTGTAAAAATAAAGAAAGAAGAGAGAGAGAGAGAGAGAGAGAGAGAGAGAGAGAGAGAGAGAGAGAGAGAGAGAGAGAGAGAGAGAAAGGGCTGTTAGTTATCTAAATGTTAAGACTATCAGAGTACTTGTTATATATAGTTTTAAAATCAAACATAGATATAACATAACCACTACAGGGAGCCGAACCCAGGTGCATCTACAAGGATCAGCTGAGAAGAATGAGGATGATAAATTTGTACGCCGCATCTAAAGCAGATTCACGAGACGCTATTGTCAACCAATCCAGCGTAAGTCGGCGTGAAAGACCCGATTCAGCTGACGTGGTACCAGCCAGCATGCTCGGATCTATCACGACACGAATCACACTGGATGGCTCGGATCTATCACGACCTGAATCACACTGGATGGTCCTATGCCGCCACCTCACCGCCTTGCTACAAAGTTGGCAAGGATACTTAAGGCAATAAGGGTCAGGGTTGACCATAGCGCCCGTGTCTCCACATAGAAGCAGTAAGAGAAGGCTGGTGTGTCGTCTGTGTGTTTTTGTATCGTTGTTTGTGTGCCGTTCGAAATACTGAACCATGCGAGGGAAAACGACTGTTGTGAGTGAGTGCTTGTTTGTGGTTGTCGTGGGTGTGATGTTTGTGTCCTCGAATGTGTTAATGCATGTAGTATAAGTGCTATGAATGTAACTGTGGTGATAAGGAAGGCACTGTGTATGCTAGTATTACGATTTATCATGTCCTGATCACGATTCCGATCCGAACAAGCTCATTACAATTTTAAATGTGTGTGTGTGTGTGTGTGTGTGTGTTGACGGCCAGTATGTGGGCGGCGAGGATCTCCAACCATTGTACGAGCTAGTTAAGGTGTGTGTGTGTGTGTGTACCTGCCTGTAACCCCTTGGACGGTTTTGTGTTAAAAGTCGTTGGCTGAGGGTCGTCATGTGATATGTAATGACGTCTGTTCCATTAATATTATCTGATAACCATAAATTGAATAGGATTTTGTAGTAAGAGCCGGTATGATTCGGACACTTTTTAGAAAAATATTTTTAGAAAAAGAAGTTTAAGAAGTAGTGTAATTTTGTTGATCTCAAAATGTTCCTCCATCATTTGGCTCTTTAGGCTGCTAATATGACACTCGTAGCTATTTCCAGTTTTCAGATGTAGGTGATGAAAGACAAGTTTCTAAATCGTCCGAACCATCCCCGCCCGTGGTGATGGTTCGGCCGGGGAGGTGGGATGGTACGGACACTCATAATACTCGCCATAACATTAATGTAACTTAAGTTTGATTGGCTAATAAACAAGATCATATCTACTACAAAACATTTGTATAAGGACAAAAGTATCCTCTCAATATTTAGAGGGGAAAAAAATAAAAGGAGAACTACAAGAAATATCTCAAAAATTTTGGTAATATGGCTTCCTTCTCTTCTAACAAGCATAATATCTGAGTATAAATCAACCAAATTAACCTTGTTATAACCGTTGCAACACCTATAGTGTTTAAATTCATATAAATTTAATAAAAATCATGAAAAAATCAACCGTCCGAATCATCACGACTCTATAAAAAGCAAATGTGTGGTCACACTCCTTTTCCAGCACGAGGCTTCACGGGTGATCGTGTTATACGGCAACACCTTCGCCGGGCATCGCTGCGTCACCGAAATAATTTACATCTCGCTAATTGGCACGTTTTTTATGTGAGAGCTTACGATACACCCTGAAAATATTACATACGAGATGGAAAAAAACATAAAATAGGACTTGCATCGAAAATAACATCTCTGAGGGCTTGGTTGTCCCTTTGTGGGCCAAGGCAACAAAGTTTTGCACATTCACACAAAATCTCGCGGCACTCACTCCCATACACTTTACAATAAGTGCTATGGCCGGACCATCCCACTGTCCGAATCATCACCGCTCTCCCCTACTACTTTAATGTAATCAGTATTTCACCTTTGTGTATATATAACCATAGTTAGGCACTATTTTTATTGTCTAGTTCCACGTCTCATCCATAATTAATCAATGTCCGTCAGGGAGCTTCGCCTCGGACGGGCCGTGGCTAATGTCAACATGAATTTGTGTATATGTATATCATGTAATATGTTTGATTAGCAATAAACGTTAACTTACTTACTTAACACACACACACACACACACACACACGACCCTTAACTATAGCACTGCTCCGCCCCCACCAACAGGCCAACAACCCAACTACACGGAACAACTATCACTCACACACAAAGTTCCCGGGACAACCGCGCCCTGCCTTCAACCTGCACCTCGCCCCCGGTCTTCAGTTTGACGCGACCCTTCGCTTGGCCAACACCTTTCCCTGTCCACTCTCTGTGTGTTGGTAGCGGGAGCCCTTCGCCAGAACCCACAGTCCCCGTATCTGCTGGGTTGGGTTCGATTCCCATGCACCCTCGGCCAAGTGTTGTGTTACGGCCCCGACTATATATCTCCCGGATCTCGGTTGGATACCCGCCCTCTGCTGCAAGTTACAAAGTGTGTTATACCGGGGTGGAGTCTTCAACAACCCCCGTACCCGCCCAAGTAAATGCTGGACCCGGCTCGAATCCCGCCCTCACCTACAAGCCCAGTCCTTAACAAGCCCCGTTAAAGCCCACGTAACTGCTGGATCCGGTTCGATACCCGCCCTCTGCTGCATGTTACAAGTGCCCTCGCCTCCACCCCAACGTAACCAGCGTGTCACATATCAAAGGAAGGGGCCTGTGAGACTTCATTGACCTCCGGCAGCACTTCGAGGTCAACACCACCACCTCTGAGTCCTTAAGTATTTTAAAACATTCGATCAGTTTTCCTCGGAGGCGACGTTTTTCAAGAGAACATGTTAAGGGTGGAAAGCCTTTCTTCGTAGGATTTGTTGAGCAAGGAAGGGATCATTTTTGTTGCCCGACGCTGAACACCTAGTTTAGCAATGTCCTTTGCATCTTGAATAAATAGTTTATTTTAATGAAGCCCAACATTCTGTTCGCTTTATTTGCTGCATCGATGCATTGCTGTGAGAATTTGAGGTTTGACGCGATTTTGACCCCCAGGTCCTTAACGCATTGAACGCTTTTGAGTTTAACGCCGCACATTTCGTAATCGAACTTCTTATTTCTTGTTCCAACTTGAAGGACCTGGCACTTGTCTACGTTAAAGGGCATCTCCCATATATCCGACCAAGCTGAAATTTTGTGCAAATCCTCTTGGAGGCTTTGCCTGTCTTCGTCAGTGAGAACCGAGTTACCAATCATTGCGTCGTCTGCAAATTTACTAATGCGATTATTGAATCCAACATCCACATCGTTGATGTAAATAATGAGCATTGAACCGAGCCCAGAGGGACGCCACTGGTGACAGTTAAATCCGTCAATCACCACTCATTGGTGTCTGTTGCTCAACCAATTTGCGATCCATTGGTTTACTTGACCGTCAATACCTATTTGCTCTAATTTATAAATAATTTATGATGTGGGACTTTATGAAACGCTTTCTGTAAATCAAGATAGCCTACGTCCAATGATTTGGTTACGTCATAAACTGAGAAGAGGTCGTTATAAAAGGTCAATAGGTTTGAGAGTATTTCGCTCTTTGTTTCTTTAAGCAGTATAGGATATACTTTGTCGGGTCCGGGACTTTTATTTGTTTTAAGTGAATGGAGAGCTTTAAGGACTGCATCGGTTGTTATTTCAAAATTAGGCAATGCATGCTCGAGATTTACTCACAGATGACTTCTGGAAGAGGCCCCTTCAGGCCTGTGACTCCAGTTCCAAACTTACTATATCCTGGTCTGGGTGCCGGACGCGCTGGCCAGCTTCAATACTTGCTCTGTAATCGTATTTTATACTTTGTCCTTTCCATATTTTATCCAGTTTCTTTTCAAAACTTATAACAGACTCTGCATTCACCACTTCTTCCGGCAGACTATTCCAAGTATTTACCACTCTGTTACAGAAAGCATATTTCCTCTTGTCCAACCTTGACCTGCTCTTGTACAACTTTTTACTGTGTCCTCTTGTTCCTGCATCTACACTCATGGTAAATAAGTCCCCACATACTTCTCCATCATATATTCTGCTTAATATTTTGTAAGTTTCAATCATATCTCCTCGTACTCTTCTATATGCCAGTGTTGGTAAATCAAGTTTAATCAGTCTTTCCTCATATGTCATGTTCTTAAGTGTTGGGATTTGTTTGGTGGCTCTTTTCTGGACATTTTCAATAGTTTCGATGTCTTTCTTTTTAAAAGGGCACCATACTTGATTTGCGTATTCAAGGTGAGGGCGTACCATTGCAGTAAACAAGGCCTTGAACTTTGACTCATCCAAAGTTATAAATGTTCTCCTAATAATTCCCACAATCTTGTTTGCCTTGTTTACTTTTTCAGCCAGGTGTTCATCAAAACTCAAATTATTGTCAATTATTACTCCTAAATCCTTTTCATGTTTAACCTCCCGTAATTCTTCTTCCATTTTGTATATAAAACTCTCTTCCTGAGCACTTCCGATTCTCATGACACAACACTTTTGGGGGTGAAACCTTAACAACCATTTCTTAGACCAACTTTCCATTCTCAGTAAGTCTTCTTGCAATGCCTCAGTCTTCCTTATTCTTAATTTCCTTAAACAATTTGGTGTCATCTGCGTACAAAAATACACTGCTGTTATGGATTTCTTCTACCAGGTCATTCACATATATCACGAACAAGAGTGGACCCAAAACTGATCCCTGAGGCACGCCACTTATAACTTCTTTCATTTCTGACCTCTCCCCATTCACAATGACCCGTTGTTTCCTACCACACAAAAATGATTTCATCCAGTCAAGTAGTTCTCCAGTAATATTATAACTCCTGAGTTTTTCAAGCAACCGTCTATGGGGGACTGTATCGAAGGCTTTCCTTAAATCACAATAAGCCACATCCACTGCACATCCTTTATCAACAGACTCGGTCCACATATCCAACACTTGAATCAGCTGTAGTACGGTAGACCTCCCTGGTAAGAAGCCATACTGTCTTTTGCTAAATAATTTATTACTCTCCATGTGTTTCATAATGTTTTCCCTCACGATGGTTTCCATAACCTTACTTAATACACTAGTAAGACTCACAGGTCTGTAATTGCTTGGATCACTCTTATCCCCTTTCTTAAATATTGCTGTAATATTAGCAGTTTTCCACTCCCAGGGAACTTGACGCATTTTCATGGAATTTGTGAAGATAATCCATAATGGTTCCACAAGCACGTCAGCAACCTCCAATATAACCCTAGGGTGTAGTCCATCTGGTCCGGGGGATTTATTTCTCTTTAACTTTTTCAATGTTTTTAGTACATCATTCCTTGATATCTCCATAGTTGACATCTCCATAGTTGACAACTGTGGGGTTTGTCTCACTTCCAATTCTGGCACTGCTCCTGGTGGTTCAATTGTAAATACTGATGAAAAAAATTCTCCCAACTCATCGGCTTTCTCCTTGTCACTTTGTCTTTTTATTTTGGTCACCTCCCTTATATAATTCTGTAATCCCAGATACTGTCTTTGTCTTGGAGTTAACATACTTCCAGAAAATTTTTGGATTGTGTTTTAAATTTTGTGCTATTGTTTGTTCCTTCAATTTAACTCCTTTCCTTGTTTCTTTCCTAACCTGATTATTTAAATGTCTGTACTCACTTAAAACTCTCTGATATTCCTCATTTCCACTGTTATTTCTTTCTAACAATTTCTTCAATCTTTCCCATAGCCTTTGCTTTTTCTTAATCTTCGCCCTAAGTTTTCTGTTCATGGGTAAATCACTGTTTACGTTTTTCCTTGTTTCCCTTTCTTTAAACACTCTGCATGGTATGCATTCTCTGATAACTTCTTGCATTTTAGTTGTAAATCTATTCCACATGTCATCTATACTTCCAGTATTCAAGTATACTTTCCAGTCTATACTTAGCTTCTCCTTCATTCTTAAGTAATTTCCCCTTTCATATAAGTACACATTCTTCTTTGTCTTCCTTATCTGTGGTTCTATATCACAATGAAAAATTATACTACTATGGTCACTTTTGCCGAATGGTGTTGGTGGTAGAAGGAGGAAGACTTAGTATTAAACACCGAGGAAAAGTAATTGTTTAAGAGGTTTGCAATGTGTTGGCTGTCAGTCACTAGTGCACCGTCGCTGTTTGTTAAAGGTCCAATACCACTTCTGATCGCCTTTCTGTTGTTTTTGTAACTGAAGAAAGATTTCGGATTATTTTTACAGTTGGCTGCAATATTTTCTTCATATCTACGCTTTGCCTGACATACTAATCTTTTTACTCATCGCCTGGCATCATTATCAAGTCTAATGTTTTCGGGCGTGCATAGTTCTTTCTTTAACCTGTAAAACAATTTTCTCTCCTTGACTGAGTGTTTAATTTCGCTATTAAACCGAGGTGGGCTTTTATTAGTGTTAATTCGCTTCTCGCACAAGGGGACGAATGTGTTCTGCTGAGTGAGTACGTGATTTTTAAAGCTTAGCCAGGCTTCCTCTACATTGCCGTCATCTGATAGTTGTATTTCTATTAGTTTTTGTCGGATTTCTACGAAGTTAGCTCTTTTGAAATTGGGCACCTTTACTTTATTTTCAGTCACTGATGTTTGAGCTCTAATGTCGACGCGCACTAATTTATGATCGCAAGAACCGAGGTGTCCTCCTACCGTGACATTACTGACTAGGTTATCTTGGGTCGTTATAACAAGGTCGAGTATGTTATTTTGTCGAGTTGGTTCAGAAACAATTTGGCTTAGATAATTTTCTTCTAGAAATTCGATCATTTTATGTGACTCGCCTTCTGTACCTGACAGTGTCGCCCAGTCGATATGGGGGAGGTTAAAGCCTCCTAATATCAGTGAGTCGTTGTTATTAAGTGACTGTCTTAAAACGCTGTACATTTCAAGGTCGTCATCGAATGATTGATTGCCCGGGAGGCCTGTAGGTGACAGATAATATTTAAATTGACTTTTGCAATGTTTACTCGCACGCACAAATGTTCAACGTTACTGTTTCTTGGTGTTTTGTCAGTGGGTTGCAAATAGCTTTTGATAAAAAGGGAGACACCACCGCCTCTACGGTTTACACGATCTTTGTTGAAGAGTCTGTAGCCATCTATGTTGTATTCGGAACTTAAATCAATATTTGAGGTGTCGATAAATGTTTCGGTTATATCAATTATGTCAAAATTTTCTGTTAGAGCAAGACATCTCAGTTCATCAAATTTGTTTCTTAGGCTACGCGCATTGAAACTAAGGATTTTTAAGTTATTTAGAGGCTTGGTAATTGAGGTGGTGGTATTTGCGGGATCACGATTACGGGTTTGTTGCGATGCATGGCGTCTATTTACACGGGCAAGGTGGAAGGACGTGGCTGAGTCTTTTTTTTTTGATCGGGTGTCACGTACTGCGTCGTAGAGGAGCCTTCCGATTTTGGCTGCCCCGATGGGAGACAGGTGTATTCCGTCCTTGTGGAAGAGAGAGAGAGAGAGAGAGAGAGAGAGAGAGAGAGAGAGAGAGAGAGAGAGAGAGAGAGAGAGAGAGAGAGAGAGAGGGGCAAGGTATAGATAGGTAACAGTTTCCCGTGTCATATGGAATCCCTTCTATCGCCTGTGTCTTGTCCCACACACCCAGGAGCTGCCGTGACGGAGGCCTGACTCACCGCCTGTGTCTTGTCCCACACACCCAGGAGCGGAGGCCTGACATATTGGGCGCCCGCATTGATAACGACCAAGACTGGAGACCAAGATGCCGGGCCAGGAGTGGGAGACATCACGAAGATTCACACATAGATCCTCCTCCTCCTCCTCCTCTCTGTCTATCTTCATCCCTTCCTTCCTTTTAATAAGTCCAAGTTATCTTTTGCTTAATTAACGTTTATAATTCTTTCTGGTGGTCAAATCTTGCATCCCATTTCCATTCGTTCATTCTCTCTCCTCCTCCTCTCTGTCTATCTTCATCCCTTCCTTCCTTTTAATAAGTCCAAGTTATCTTTTGCTTAATTAACGTTTATAATTCTTTCTGGTGGTCAAATCTTGCATCTCATTTTCCTATCGTCCATTCTCTCTCCTCCTCCTCCTCATAATCCAGTTCCTTCTATTCTCCTTTATTTCTTTTTCACTTCTCTTCCTTCTCTTTTCCATTCCCCTTCCCCGACTCTCCTCCATTCTTTCCTCCTCTATTCTTCCTTCATCTCCTCCTTTCACTCCTCCTCTTTGTCTATCTTCATTCGTTCTTTCCTTTTAATTAATGTCTAAGTTATCTTTTGCTTGAGGTTCTTTCTAGTGTGTTTGTGGTGCCCGGCTCTGGTCACCAGTTTTGTTTTGTCACTGTATAATTGTCAGTCCTAGTTTGTTTTGTCACTATAATTGTCAGTCCTAGTTTGTTTTGTCACTGTATAATTGTCAGTCCTAGTTTGCTTTGCCACTGTATAATTGTCAGTCCTAGTTAGTTTTGCCACTGTATAATTGTCAGTCCTAGTTTGTTTTGTCACTGTATAATTGTCAGTCCTAGTTTGTTTTGTCACTGTATAACTGTCAGTTCAAGTTTGTTTTGTCACAATAATTGTCAGTCCAAGTTTGCTTTGTCATTGTATAATCGTCCGTCCCAGCCAGGCGCCTCTTCCATGTAAAGATATCGACAGCTTCAAGCCTTGCCAATATCTCAATCCGTACGTGAATGTAAATTAACCGAAATCCTTGTTACTAAGCCCTGCACGGTGCTCTCTCACATAATGCTTCTTTAACTCAACTTCCGGGGTTAGTAATATATTTTGCCATGAGTTAACTCCCCGTGATGGCCAGTTTCATGCACTACATATATATAAGTAATTTTCCTTTTGCATGGCTATAATTCTGCATCCGTGTCTAAGGCCCAGTTTCACAGTTCCTCATGATGGGTTAGTAAGCTCCGAAACCAATACCAGAGCCTTCGAAATTTCCTTGTACGGTGTCTGGAGTTTATATTCAAGTTCACAAATTTGACGAGACTATACAGGAAAGGTCTTGTGTGTTTATGCTACGAAGGAAAGGTTGGAGAAGGGAGATTGGGAGAGGAGTGAGCCGAGATGGTGTTTATATTCAAGTTCACAAGTTTGACGAGACTATACAGGAAAGGTCTTGTGTGTTTATGGTACGAAGGAAAGGTTGGAGAAGGGAGATGAGATTGAGAGAGGAGTGAGCCGAGATGGTGTTTATATTCAAGTTCACAAGTTTGGCGAGACTATACAGGAAAGGTCTTGTGTGTTTATGCTACGAAGGAAAGGTTGGAGAAGGGAGATGAGATTGAGAGAGGAGTGAGCCGAGATGGTGTTTATATTCAAGTTCACAAGTTTGGCGAGACTATACAGGAAAGGTCTTGTGTGTTTATGGTACGTAGGAAAGGGAGGGGAAGGGAGATGAGATTGAGAGACGAGTGAGCTGAGATGGTGTTTATATTCAAGTTCACAAATTTGACAACACAATACAGGAAAAGCTCTGTGTATTTAGTGTGTCATCGAAGACCGCGCCATTTAGAACAGTATGGGATTCTATAGCTTGGTTCGGGAGTGTTACAAAGACCATGATGGACTGTGGAAGCGGCCCTTAATGTTCCCTTTTCTAATATGCCTCTCTGTTTTGCAGGATGCCGCGGACGGACCATGCAGAGGACTCATCGCGACGACACCAACGGTTTGGTTAAGTGGGTTCTCTTGTGTGTGCGTCTGTGTGTGAATGGCAGGCCTGTCGTATGATTGTGTGTGTGTGCGTTGGCGTTATGCCTTCGCACTATTATTTTGTTAGGATGTATTTTTTTGTGTGTGAACTTTTTGCACGTAATCTTTTTTTATACCCATAGCTAGCGTTTGTTTGTGTGGCAGTGTTCCGGGAGATGGACGCCGGGGGATATGGGCTTGGGGAGGCGCACATGACCTCCTCTGTCCGTGACCTCTTCAGCTGGGGAGACCGGTAAGCATTTTGATATAGTTGTGTGGATAATGGATATTGTTTTTTACAGCTAAAGAAACCACTCTAGGGCAACAAGAAAATAGGTTTAGAAAAAGCCCGTTAACCCCTTCCCGGCAGCAGGGCTGACATGATTTTCCACCAAGTTTAGTAGAAAACACTCACTTGTCAATCCTGTGTTGTGAGAATTAGTGTTGGAACACTCTCATACACGGGAGATTTGAGTGCGGCTGAAGGTCGCAGTGAGCGTTTAGCACCACCAGCAAACACGCCTAACGCCCGCTGCAAGCGTTTAGCAATGAAAGGGTTAAGTTAGACTGGTTATATGTATATTGATACATTCAAATGAAGGTGTAGAGTGTAACCACTGATGGTACATGAGTCAGGATCATCAAAATCATCCAAAAAAATTAGCATCTATATCCTCAGCTACCAAAGGAGTCATTTCCTCCGGCTCAAGAGGTCTCTTACTCCTTGACATGATAGACTATAATAATAAAAGAAACTAGGAAAAAATGCAAAAATTTCCAGTGTCAGCTGATGTGTGTTGCATATGTAGTGCGGCGACGGCCTGATGAATGAGCCTCCCATAACCCACTTAGCCAGGGGGGTACCTCTTTGGCCGACTCGGTAAGGAGTGGCTCTCCCGTCACGCTGGTCGCGGGTTCAATCCCAGGCAGCCGGCGAATACCCTGATCTTGATTAATTTCTCGTGTTATTTCGATACACGCAGAGGACGTGTTGAGAAATAGGAAGGATTTAGAAAAGAAGCTCGTCGGGGCATTACACATATCCAACAAAGCACAAGGGTGACTGTCCATGGGTTTGAGATGCCTAATAATAATTTATTTTGTTCATTTTGTCAGTAGTAAGGAATCGTCTATTTTTTGGGGGGGTCGGCCCAGCCCGTTCTGGCGCAGGCGAGTGTTTATAGTGGCGCCATGATACTATCTAATGAGGGCAAATGAGAGCAAACGTCTATACACAGACGCGCCGACAAAAAGTCCCAATTTCCAAACGTCTCTATATAGATCCTCCGCCGGGAAGGGCTTAACCCGTGGGCGTCGGCAATGGGAAAGCCGGGAAATGGCAAAATTACACTGCATTTTGAGACTAAGAAAAGAGCATGGAACGTACATCAGAGCACCTGCTCCTCATAACTATAAAGCCATTAAGAATATTTCTTTTACTCAAACTCCATTCTGTTTGTGTGGTGTTTGTCACAAAATACGCGTCTTGTGACGCGTGGCATCTAGCCGAGAGTCGCTTGTTGTCTACTTTAAAGAATTTGACGAGTGATTACTGTATGGATAGCTAATTCAGTCTGCCATGACCTTACAGCACCACCCATGACAAAAAAGCCCACCTCAAGATCACTCACCCACCACAATGACCCAGGGCATGCATGGTGGGTTCCTCTATGCCACAACCGCCTACAATTAGCTTGAATCAGGGGTTTTATGGCGAGCCCTTTTTAGGGTCCACCATACCACAGCCATGACTCGTGAAAGCCCAGAAAAGGGTCTGCCGATGTTCTTGGGTTAATCGCTGCTCCTTCAGAAACAAAAGTTATGAGCGGCTGAAAGGGAGGTCAGTTTCGGGAGGAGAGGCGTCTCGATACGTCATTCCTCGTGAGAGAATAAAAGTCAAAGGCAGGAGGAGATATAGACACAGGAAGGCTGGTCCAGAGTTTACCAGTGTAAGGGATGAAAGAATGAAGATGCTGGTTAACTCTTGCATAATGGGTTTGGACAGTATAGGGATGAAAGAATGAAGATGCTGGTTAACTCTTGCATAATGGGTTTGGACAGTATAGGGATGAAAGAATGAAGATGCTGGTTAACTCTTGCATAAGGGGTTGGACAGTATAGGGATGAAAGAATGAAGATGCTGGTTAACTCTTGCATAAGGGGTTGGACAGTATAGGGATGAAAGAATGAAGATGCTGGTTAACTCTTGCATAAGGGGTTGGACAGTATAGGGATGAAAGAATGAAGATGCTGGTTAACTCTTGCATAAGGGGTTGGACAGTATAGGGATGAAAGAACGAAGATGCTGGTTAACTCTTGCATAAGGGGTTTGGACAGTATAGGGATGAAAAAATGAAGATGCTGGTTAACTCTTGCATAAGGGGTTGGACAGTATAGGGTATATGTAAGAGTAGTATTTGTATATGTGTGAAAAATTATTTAAATGGATAT
Organism: Eriocheir sinensis; assembly: GCF_024679095.1. Classification (NCBI taxonomy): domain Eukaryota; kingdom Metazoa; phylum Arthropoda; class Malacostraca; order Decapoda; family Varunidae; genus Eriocheir; species Eriocheir sinensis. The sequence continues at coordinate 26,161,910 of NC_066515.1, forward strand.
ATAATGTTAGGAATTGCAAAAATGATTATATATGCATAATAGAGGAGATCAGTGATGATTTGACCATTTTTAGTTTAAGAAAAATTCAATTAAGTATGGAAGAGACAGAGATGGAATTTATACATTCTTAAAAATACTTAAAACTACTTATCCTCCCTAATTTCTATCTTTCCCGTACTTAATTAAATTTTGGCATTACAATTTTGTTGACCTTAACCCGGTGGTAGCAGCAGGGATCATGTTTCTTAATGGTCCCTAAATCACCCTCACACAAACCATTTCATAATATATATCAAAGCATTTGTGATCAGATTATGCATCATCTATTTTGGGGAGTTTAAATCATGGCACAAATTTGGCCCGTCGCTGCTACACGGTAAAGCCACAAATTTGGCCCATCGCTGCTTCACAGTAAAGCCACAAATTTGGCCCGTCGCTGCTACATGGTAAAGCCACAAATTATAGCCGGGAGCATTCTGGACCATCTAGAAAAGCATAATTTAATTCATGATTCACAGCATAGGTTCACAAAGGATAGGTCTTAGCGTTCGACAAAGTCCCTCATCACCGGCTATTACTAAAATTACAGGCTCACGGCGTAGCTGGTAAAGTTTTGAACTGGATCAGGGCAAATCAATGGTAAAAAATCTGAATGGGGCAGTGTTACGAGTGGAGTCCCACAAGGGCCGGTGCTGGGTCCTCTGCTTTTTATTATTTACATCAATGACTTGACACAGGAATTAGTAGTGATGTCAGCAAGTTCACAGATGATACCAAGATCAGTAGTGTAACCCAATCAGACAGGGACGCTACCATTTTCCAGGATGAGCTTGACAGACTATATGATTGGGCGGGGAAGTGGCAGATGGAATTCAATGTCGGGAGGTGTAGCATTCTGAGTGTAGGCAGGAACAACCCCTCACACAATTACTCCTTAAATGGCACTCCTCTAAGCAGGTCTGGGCGTGAGCAAGACTTAGGAGTCCTAGTGGGTGCTGACCTCCGTCCTAGGGCTCAATGCATTCAGGCCAAAAAAACCCTCACACAAACCATTTCATAATATATACCAAAGCATTTGTGATCAGATTATGCATCATCTATTTTGGGGGGTTTAAATATCATGGCACAAACTTGGCCCATCGCTGCTACACGGTAAAGCCACAAACTTGGCCCGTCACTGCTGCCGGGTTAATGGAGCAGCCACCTGTGTCTGAGCCAAGATGTCTGGATGTCTCTGCCGCTGCCTCTCCGCATGTCTGAGTCTCCCTGTACTTCCAGTGTGTTGCCCCGCCTGGAGAGACACGTTGATGGAGGTGGCCGTGTGTGTCACCCTTTGCCTGTATCCTCTGGCGCCCAGGTAAACAATGATAATGATTATGATAATACCAATAATAATAATGAATATAATAATACCAATAATAGTAATGAATATAACAATACCAATAATAGTAATGAAATGATAGTCGGTCAAATAACGAGATCATTAAACACTGTTGCTCTTGTATAATTTTCATAGTGTGTCTAATTCTCCGTCAGTCTCCTGGGTTGTGTCTAAGTCGGTCTTGTTCTTTCAGAGGCGCGTAAGTGGAGAGCATCGGCGCAGCGCGGGAGCAGCACGTCAGGGTGTAGGGTGTTTGTTTAGCTGGTGTAGGGTGTTAGGGTGTTAGGTGTAACAACGGTTGGCTCTTTCACAGAACGGGTGTGATTCCGTTCTGCGTTTGAGTCTTCCACCTTCAGACGGTCTCCCTCCGAGATGTCTGAAGTTTTTTGTCGGTTTTCTCCGTAGGAGGAAGCCGACTTAGCTACTCTGGCCTCTCTTCCGGGGGGCCAGAGCGGTCGGGCTCTGCTTGGCCAGGCGTTGCCTTTCGCGTTGTCTCCGCCGACGTTTTGCCAGACTCTTCCGTAAGGTTGAGCCTGGCTTTTTTATTAGGTGGATCAGGCTGCCTTCTTCCAAGGAGTCTGATGGGAGTGGAGTCTTTTTTTTGGTGTATGTCTGTGGGTACTTAGTGGGTAAGGGAGGGTGGGGTAGAATGGTTGGTGGGCTGGAAGTGGGTTGGGGGATGAGCCTCCTGGGATTTGGGTTGTGTCGAGCCTTACCGCCTGGTGTGTTGGGTAACCTTCACGCCAGGGGGGGGGTGCCAAGACTATATCCATCTCCTGGGCAGGGCGATTCCCTTTCCCATGCCAACTGGCCCTCCTCCGTCTGCCTCCCAAACCCCGCTGAGTACTTGTGTGTGTTATTTTATTTAGGATGTCTTTTTTTTATATTCCTTTTTACCTTGTGTTTATACCCAATAGCTAGCGTGTGTGTGTGTGTGTGTGGCAGTCCGGAGGCGCGTGCAGCGAGGACATAACATCACGTCAATACGGTATATCCACGGTATTTGGTTTAGTGTGCTGTGTGTGTTTGTGTGTGTGATGGCAGGCCTGCCGTGTGTTTGACCTTTGCTGTGTGTTGCTGTGTGACTGCTAGGATTTCATTTCTATGTATGTTTTTTCCCCATAACCCCTTCCTCCCTAGCTCTTTAGCTGTTGTCCCTGCTGGGTGGATGCTGCCGGGCGACCAACGGCGGTGGCGGTGTGCAACGCGGGAGCTGCTGAGGTTTGGGTAGCACTACGGTGCAGGTTATGTAGGGTGTGTGAGTTTTTTTTTTGTGTGAGTGTCTTTTTTTTGTGTGGGGTGTTGGCGGGGGACTTAGCTAATCACTGTGTCAGGAAGGCATGGGCGTGGCCGTCTGTCCATCAGGCCGACGGGCGGGTGTGCCACCTGGCAGTCAGGCTAGCAGGTGACAGGCAAGCTATCTGGTGGTCAGGCTGCCAGTCGGGCCATCAGATAGGTAGGCAGGCCACCTTGCGGTCGGGTTGTCGGGCGGGCACCCCACCCTCGGTCAGGTAGGCAGGCAGCAGCGTCTACGCTGAACCGTACGGCCACACGTACGAACGCACGGAACCCGTACGCTACGTTCCGCCGCACTGACGCTCGTCGTACCTCTGCTCGCACGCTTGCGGGCGGGTGGGGGCGGGGGCGGATGGGCGGACGGGCGGGCGTACGTGGGAACGGGCGGACGGGTGGTCGGGCGGGTAGGGAGTCGGAGCAACGCTTGAAAGACGCGCAGATAGATGTCAGATTCTCCCGTAGGGAGGTCTGGCAAGGTGTTAGTTTAGGCGGCGGGGTTGTACGCGGGCCAGTCTGTGTTACAGCTCTGCTGCCAGGGTAGCTCCTTCCGAGCTGCCCAAACTGAGGACCAGTTTTCCTCACAGGAGGAGGCTGGTGGGGCCTAGGGTGTTAGGGGTACAACGGTTGGCTCTTTCACAGAACGGGTGTGTTCCGTTCTGCGTTTGAGTCTGCCGCCTTTGGGCGTCTCCCTCTGAGATGTCGGTTAGGATTTCTTTTTTTTATATGTCCGTGTGTGTAACTGTTGCCTTTTAGCCTGTTGTGTTCCTGAGCAGCAAGAAGAGGAGGCTGTGGTGACCCGCCCGATGCGGAAGGCTTCTGGGCCCTGTCGGCGGGGGCGCACCTCTCTGGCTGACTGGTTGATGGAGGGCTTCCCGTCTGGCCGGCTGCAGGTTCGGTCCCAGGATTGAACCCACGGCTTGCCAGATGGAGGGCTGCGCCTTTGACCAGGTGGCCGGGGAGGCGCATCCTCGCTGGGCGGGGTCTGGGGGCCCTCCGTCTTGGGGAGGTCGCTGCAGCAGGAGGAGGTAACTACTGCTGGTTTTGTAAGGCATTGTGGTTGAGAGCACCTTGCAGCTGTAACGCGAATTTCGTTCCGTAATAAACAATGTACCGCCATGCTGTCTGTCCTTCCTCCCTCCCAACACTGTACGTACGTCTGGGTGTGTGTTGCTTCTCCCTCCCCGCTCTTTTTTTGACAAAGATTAAAAAAACTGTGGATTTGCCGTGACCACTGTTTGTATGCGGGCTTATTTTTCTTTTTTTTTCACTGTTACCCTTGAGACATCTTGGTGGTACTGGGAAGCTGCCTGTCACTTCTCCCTCCCTGCCAGCCCATCATTCTCTTTCTCTCTCTCTCTGTGTGTGTGTGTGTGTGTGTGTGTGTATCTGTCTATCTGTCTCTGTCTGTCTCTCTGTATCTGTCTGTCTCTGTCTATCTGTCTCTGTCTCTAGTTAGTAAAGAACAGGTATAATGACTGCCGTGGAAGACTCTACAGTATACATCCCGTCCCTCTACGGCCGCCGCTGGGCATTGCCACGTCCACTCGGGTCTCCAAGAAACCATCACGGCCGAGCCTCCGCCACAGAACACATCGTTGCCGTTGATGAGGTTAGATGCCCCGGTCCACCGCCTTATTAGCCTCGATAATAATCCTCGGCGCACTTATTCTCAAGCATCCTAGTGAGAGAATGTCTTAATTGCTTTTACAAATAATATCATAAGTATCCATTGGTTCAGTTTTCATGTTTAATATTTTCGTTATAGTGTCACAAATATCCAAGGATTATCTCCAACTCGCTGAGTGTTTATCTCGCACAGTTTGTCTTTGAGTACAAACACTAATTAATAGCCATGTTCGGTTATGTTAGGAATTCTTCTTCTTCTTCTTCTTGGGTGTTTTATGAGGCTGTGGGGCCACAGCCTCTACAGCCCCGTCAGTGGTAGTTGTTATCAGGTGTTGTTTATTGTGTTGGCCGTCCTGTCACCAGGGTGGGAGTTAATTCTCTCGATTTCAGACTTCTTCTTCTTGGGTGTTTTATGGGGCTAGTTAGGCTGTGTTGGGGCTGGACAACATTCTTCTTCTTCTTCGTGGGTGTTTTATGGGGCTATTTAGGCTGTGGACCCACGGCCTCTAGAGCCCCGTCAGTGGTAGTTGTTATCAGGAGTTCAAGTCATTCACCGAGTGTCTCTTCAAGGCGAAACTTGTAAACAAGAAGGGGTCATGGATGTAATTCACGTGTTTTTTATTTTTATTATCGAAAATCGAGTATAAGGATGTTTTTATTGTAGTTTTGTGAGTAATTTTAGTCTTTGTCTCGATTATTAACTTGAATGTGCTGGTAACGTCATTACTTATACTTGCAGTCCCTGTGTGCGCCGAAAGTCAAAACACAGGAGCATGGCGGCGGCCCAGAGGGACCTGACGCTGCAATGGAACGTTATCCGCAACTCCTTCTGCCTCGACGGGAACTTCTCGGAGGTGTGTGTGTGTGTGTGTGTGTGTCCCCACGAGCTGGTCTGGCCACCCCAGCAAGTCGCCTCAGCGCGGCTCATTGCAGTAAGTCTGTGGGCACGGCGGGCCTTACCAGCCCGTGGCCTTGCCCAAGGGGAGGGCAGCAGCTCCTCAGCAGAGGAGAAATTTCGGCCTGAGCGGGGCTCGAACCTCCACTTGCCAGGCCGGAGCCTGTCAGGGCAAAGCCTTAATCCACTGAGCCATCAGAGTAGTGTCATGCACTTGTGCAGGTGGCCTGCGCATTACTTATCGAGAAAGAGATCGAGAGCAGTGTGTAATTCACCACGGCCTCGTCACAAGCTGGGCTCGTCGTCACCAGCAATACCCTCCCGACACGAGCAGCTCGTGATGATGTGTCTTTGGGTGCTGCCGGGACCCCACACACTACACACCCTCAGCGGGGACAGTAGCCATGAACACCAGGGAGTGTGAGGTAACAGCACACATCACCCTCGTGCTGTCATTCTGTAGTCTAAGTGTAGTGCGGCGACTATGCCTGATGAACGAGCCTCCCATAACCCACTTGGCCAGGGGGGCACCTCTTTGGCCGACTCAGTAAGGAGTGGCTCTCCCGTCATGCTGGTCGCGGGTTCAATCCCGGGCAGCCGGCGAATACCCTGATCTTGATTAATTTCTCGTGTGTTTCGATACACGCAGAGGACGTGCTGAAAATAGAAGAAAAAGAGAAAATAAACTCCCGGGGCATGACCGAAGTACAGAGGCCGAGGAGGATTTATTCACTCATTCATTTTTTATCATCACCAGGAAGGAGGAACCGGCGAGGACCTTGACCTGGTGCTGCGCTTGGTCAACCAGCACAGCGCCGGCCAGACCGTGCTGGACCTGGCCCTGGACGCCATCTGGGGCATCCTCAGGTACACACACACACACACACATTATCTTTCCTATCATCCATATAGTAACATTCCACACACATTCTTCCATATAAACTGTTACTCTTATGTCTGTTTTCTTCGTCAAACACTCATCGTTCTCTCTCAGGTATTCCATCATCTTTACATACCACACTCACTTCATTTTCTTTTTATATTCATAAGTATCTCCTTTAAACACTTCATTTTATACTTACATGCCCTCATTTTTATCTCATTTGTGGCTTTATGGAATATTTCTTGTGAGTCGAAAGCATCCTAGAATACTGGTCTGAGGGCCGCACACATATTTGACAAGGCTTTCGTAAGAGTTGTGGGCATTTCCAGGGGTAGTTTATTGACCCCAGTGGTAGTTTGACCCTTCTTCTGTGGCATGAACTTACAAAAACACTCATTAGAACCCGACTGATCTCATTTTTGGCCTTTGGAAATACAGTCGTCCCTCAAATAGTACGGTTTCCAATAGTTCAGTTTCAGTTTTATACGGATTGTCACAGATCTTTTAGGATTTTAAAATTTCCTGCTCGTCAGGAAATTAAAAAATCTTAAAAAATCTTCTTAGAAAATCCACATAAAACCAAAACCGAACTATTGGAAACAGTACTATTTGAGGGATGACTGTAGTTGATGTGAGAGTCAGAACTGTCTAAGAATACCAACCTCATTCTCACCCTTCTTACCCTACACAGACGCTCCATTAGCCCGAGATTCTGGAGCCACTTCACAACCTACAACATCACAGCCAACAGCAACAAGGATGAGGAGGGCAGTGTGGAGGTCATGTCCCGGGTCTCCACAGCTGTCGGGGAACTCTACAGCAGTGCCACGGCCTTCCTGCCACAGATACACAGGTAATCATATCATTCAAGGGGGAAATATCAACCTGTCCGCTGCGATTGGCACGGATTTGGCCTTCACTGGTAGCCTCAGATTTTTTTATTTTTTATTTTTATTTTTTTCTCCATATCTTTCTTTTCCTTCCCCATATTCTTCTTCTTTTCATTATTATTTCATTATTGTATGGGGCATTTTTTCTTCTCTCTAGGTAGGTGGGTAAAGAATGGGACTCGCTCCTTATTCATTGGTTATTATTATTATTATTATCTCTCATCCAAGTATTTTCATTCATTTCGTTCTCTGTCTTAATCTCCCCATATGGTTCTTTTTTTTCTGTTAATTTATACAGTAATTTAACCCGTCCGCTGCGATTGGCACGGATTTTCCTTTCACTGGTAGCCTGGTAACATATAGTCCCAGGTCTTTCTCTGACTCTGTGGTGAATAGTAGAGTGTTTCCCATGTGGTATTGGTGTGCTGGATATCCCTTCACTGGTAGCCTGGTAACATATAGTCCCGGGTCTTTCTCTGCCTCTGTGGTGGATAGTGGAGTGTTTCCCATGTGGTATTGGTGTGCTGGATATCCCTTCACTGGTAGCCTGGTAACATATAGTCCCGGGTCTTTCTCTGCCTCTGTGGTGGATAGTGTATCTTAGTATGTACACTCTCTCATCCACCCACATCTTCCCCCTTCCCTCCCATAGGTGTGAGATGCTGTGTGAGAGGACAGGTGCCAGGTATGAGGAGTATATGCCGGGGGGCCTCTTGGAGCACTTCAAGCTGCACCTGCGAGCCACACTGCATAGCCAAATGCCCGCCTCCTTCACGCTCCTCTTCCAGAAATTCTACGCAGCTGCCTTCAAGGTCTTCTACCACACGGAGGTTGGGGGTCAGGGTGAGTTGTGTGTGGGTGTGTTTTACGTTTTGGAGAAGCACGTAGTGGGATTTTTTGTTGCTTTTTTTTTTCTTTTTTTTTTTTAGTTGCCCTTGAGCTGTCTCCCTTGCTGTTAAAAGAAAAAAAAAAGGAAAAAAATAGCCTTAAATGATAAGAAAAATAACAAAATCCCTGTAACCTCCCTCCCCTTTCATTGTAACTCCTGACATTGTTTCGGCAGGCGAGGAGTCGGAGGAGGCGACTGAGGAGCCCATCCAATGTGGTGGGTGTGAGGCGCCCTCCGACGCATGCCACTGCCAGGCCATCACCAACACATTCACGCAGGTCAACAGGTGCGTCCAGGCAAGAGGGGGTCAGTAATACTAATACAGGTGTTAGGGATTGAAACTTGTGTAGGTTAACTCGTCCGCTGCAATTGGCACGGATTTGGCCTTCACTGGTAGCCTGGTGACATATACTCCCAGGTCGTTCTCTGTCTCTGGTGGATAGTGAAGTGTTTCCCATGTGATATTGGTGTGCTGGATATCCCTTTACTGGTAGCCAGGTAACATACAGTCCCAGGTCTTTCTCTGCCTCTGTGGTGGATAGTGAAGTGTTTCCCATGTGGTATTGGTGTGGTGGATATCCCCTGATAGTGTGGATAGTGGAGTGTTTCCCATGTGGTATTGGTGTGCTGGATATCCCTTCATGGTAGTGATAACATACACTTTCCCATGTGGTATTGGTGTGCTGGATATCCCTGATAGTGGTGGATAGTGGAGTGTTTCCCATGTGGTATTGGTGTGCTGGATATCCCTGATAGTGGTGGATAGTGTAGTGTTTCCCATGTGGTATTGGTGTGCTGGATATCCCCTCCCAAGGTTCAGGACTTAACATTTTTCTTTATTGAATTGTTGCAGCCATTTTTTGCTCCTTTCCTGTAGCTTGGTGATATCTTCTTTTAGGAAATCCACAGTCAGGGGTAGTTTCCATAGTAGTTTCTTGGGTGTCTTGTCAGGGTATAGATATGGTGTCCTCTTGTTCATGTTTAAAGGTTAGGTTAGGTTTGTGTGGCGAGTAGACATTTGTCAAGGTGTGGAGACAAGAAGGAAACTGAGAGAAGAATGGTGAAGCTGGCAAAAGTGTTCCTCGTGCAGTGCTGGGAAAAGAGGGCACAAATGCATGATTAAGTGAAAATAAGTGACTATTGCAGTTAGGAAAGTCATATAGTACTGGAAAGGAAAGAGGAATGAGAGGAGGAGGACCTAAGAAGCGATACAAAGCGTTACATGTCGAAAGAAGAAGAAGGAGGTGTGAGCTGCTTTTGTCACCCTATAAAACCAAGTCAATATATAAAGCCATCAAGAGTTTGTGTTCCCCCTTCAGACAGTTGTTGGAGCTGGACCTGCTGGAGAGGCTGGCGGGGGACATGATCGCCTCGCAGCTGCTCAACACCATCACCTCCCACGTCGCCACCACCTGCCGGGACTCCTACGACCAGTCACGCATCACACAGCTCGAGAAGGTGTGTGTGTTTTGTTGGGTCATATAATGCTACACTTTGTTCTTTAATGCACTTCACTTTTCATTTGCAAAACATACATACATACATTCATACTGATACAGGTGATGCTTAAAGATTGTTGGTACATACATAATAGTTGCCAATAGTTCTATACATGGAAAAAAATTGTATAATAATTAAGTACTGATAATATTGTGTAAAAATATTAACTTTAGCATCATCATCATTTCATCAACGCCTGCTTCTAGGAGCTCCCACCAGGGGATGGCCATGGCAGAAGAGTCTCCAACTTTCTCTATCCAGACACTCCCTCCTTGCCTGCTCAGTTTCTCAAAGATCTTTCCCACCTCTCCCTAACGTACTCTTGCACCCTATCCCTCCGTTTCACTGGAGGTCGTCCTCTAGCATTCCCTCCCTCTATCTCACTCACATACACCCTTCTGGTCATCTTACTCTCCTCCATTCACTCCATGTGGCCAAACCACTTTAAAGTCTGTCACTTACATTCCCAACACCAGCTGTCTTCTTTGTAGTGGGTGGAGAATGTGGTGGTAGGGTGGCTGGAGGTGGTGTACTGCGGTGGTCGGGGAAAGCTGTCATCCGCTGAGGCTCCCGTCCAGACCATGGTAGCCGAGAACTTACACCAGACCTACATGACGGCCCTCTACCACACCTATACCACCACCAGGATAGACCAGCTCTTCAATATTGTTATCGGTAAGCAGGAGAGAGAGAGGGAGGAAGGATGAGGATGATGAGGGTTTAATAATGGAGAAATGGTAGTGTGTATGTGTGTGTGTGTGGATAGATTGATAATGTTCATGTAAAGTTGTATAATGCATAGATGGATGAAATAATGATAGATGGAATAGAGATAGTGTGTAAGTGTGCAGGGAGAGAGAGGAAAGGGATGGAAAGTGAAGGGTTAGGAAGAGGGAATGAGTTTGTCAGGGATGAGAGATACTGTTAGGCTAGGTTAGGTTTGTGTCTTTAATGAGAGAGAGAGAGAGAAATGAAAGGTAAATTGTTGGAAATGGGGAATGTGTGTGTGAAGGAGAGAAAGAGAGAGGTATGGGAATGTAAGCACTAAGCATAAGCGTAAGAGAGAGAGATTGGACTGGCTGTTTGGAATGGAGACCTGTAAGTGTGTGTGTCCCTGGTATATGTGAAAGGGGCAGGAAGGTTCATCCCCCCTTCTCCTCTTCCGCAGAGTACCCAGAGTCACAGCCAGCCCTTGAGGACATCCGTGAGTGCCTGGATCGCACGCACCTCAGAGACCGCCTTGTGGAATCCCTGCGCTCTGCTTTCCAGGTCTGTTCCTTTTTGTCGCTATTTAATCTCCACTTTTTATTTATTTATTTTATTTTATTTATTTATTTTATTTTATATATTTATTTATTTTATTATTTTTTTTTTACATCAGAGGACACGGCTCAAGGGTAATACAAAAAAAGCCTGCTACTCGCTGCTCCATAATAAAATCTACTCTTAAATTTGCACTCTTTCCCTCCTTCACCTCAGTTTTCAATATTTTTTCTTTCTCACTTTTTGCCCACGAAGCCTCACTTTCCCCACTAACTCCTCCACACAGACCCGCCTCCTCCACCCTGGCGTCAACACAACAGATGTCCTCCACGCCTACATATCTGCCATCAAGGCCCTCAGAGTGCTGGATCCCAAGGGTGTGCTGCTGGAGCTTGTGTCTGAGCCAGTGAGGTGAGGAACATAGCCAGGCAGCGAGCTTTTATTTTAGGTATTTTTCTATCTTCAAACACATGATAGCCAGCACCTTATGGTATTAATCAACAAAGACTGACCTCACTTTGTTGTATAGAAAGTCTCATTAGTAAGGAAGCATATATGAATTTTCTGAATCAAGACCTATAGTGACTGTTTGGGGTTTTGTTAGGTTAAGTTTAGGGTATCTTTTAAACACATGATAGCCAGCACCTTATGGGATTTTCAACAAAGACTGACCTCACTTTGTTTTATAGAAAGTCTCATTAGTAAGGAAGCATATATGAATTTTCTGAATCAAGACCTATAGTGACTGTTTGGGGTTTTGTTAGGTTAAGTTTAGGGTATCTTTTAAACACATGATAGCCAGCACCTTATGGGATTTTCAACAAAAAATGATCTCGCTTTGTTGTATAGAAAGTCTCATTAGTAACGAAGCATATATGAATTTTCTGAATCAAGACCTATAGTGACTGTTTGGGGTTTTGTTAGGTTAAGTTTAGGGTATCTTCAAACACATGATAGCCAGCACCTTATGGGATTTTCAATAAAAAATGATCTCGCTTTGTTGTATAGAAAGTCTCATTAGTAACAAAGCATATATGAATTTTCTGAATCAAGACCTATAGTGACTGTTTGGGGTTTTGTTAGGTTAAGTTTAGGGTATCTTTTAAACACATGATAGCCAGCACCTTATGGGATTTTCAACAAAAAATGATCTCGCTTTGTTGTATAGAAAGTCTCTTTAGTAACGAAGCATATATGAATTTTCTGAGTCAAGACCTATAGTGACTGAGGTTTTGTTAGGTTAGGTTTGGTTAAGTTTAGGGTATCTTCAAACACATGATAGCCAGCACCTCATGGTATAAATCAACAAAGAATGACCTCACTTTGTTGTATAGAAAGTCTCATTAGTAAGGAACCATATATGAATTTTCTGAGTCAAGACCTATAGTAACCGTTTGGGGTTTTGTTAGGTTATGTTAGGTTAGGGTTTAGAGTGCTCTTCATCATTGCCGACTATGGAGTGGCCCTTGACTCAGCACTCCTCCGTAACAGTGAGAGTCTGAACCTTATGAAAACAAGGACCTCTGAACCTAACCTGCATTCACCCACTCAACACCCCCTCCCATCCAACAGGCAGTACTTGAGGGGCCGCGAGGACACCGTGCGCTACATCGTGACAAGCCTGACGGACGAGTTCTGCTCCGAGCTGTCTGAGGAGCTCCTGGTGGCTACTCCGCTGGTGCTGGACGACTCCCACAGCGATGAGGACAGCATGGAGCATTGGGACACCTGGACGCCTGACCCTGTCCACGCACACACACGTAAGAACTTGGGGATAGGCAAAGAGAGAGAGAGGAAGAAGGGGAGAGGGAGGGAGAGAGAGACATCAGTGTAACTCGTTTTAACATCACCAGTGCTATGAAGGAAAGTGGATAGGAGTAGCCAAAAATGAGAGGCTTGATTATGTCCCCTTACACACCAGCAAACCACCACCTCCACAGTGAAGTCCAGAGGCAGAGAGAGAGAGAGAGGGAGAGGGTGAGAAGGGGAGAGAGAGAGAGAGAGAGAGACATCACCAGTGCCATAAAAGAAAGTGCAAAAAAATAAACAAAAATAAGACTTGTTAATGTACCCTCACACACCAACAAATTACATCCACAGTGAAATCCAGGGGCAGAGAGAGAGAGGGAGAGGGGGAGAAGAGTAGGGAGAGAGACAGACATCACCATTGCTAGAAAGTGAAGAGTAGCCAAAAGAGACTTGCTTATGTGGCCCTAACACACCAACCTCCTCCACAGTGAAATCCAAGTCGCAGCGCACGGCCGACATCATCTCCATGCTTGTCAACATCTACGGCAGCAAGGACGTCTTCATCACTGAGTACCGCACCATCCTGGCCGACCGCATCCTCTCACAGTTCAGCTACGACACGGAGAGGGAGATACGCTACCTGGAGCATCTCAAAGTGAGGTGCGTGAGGGTGTCTGGTGATCTGTGAGGTTGTGTGTCGCCTTGTGTACCCGTGAGGGGCATGCCAGATGGTCGCACTCAGGCTCTCATATTTGCCGATCTCCAACCCTCAAACTGTCTCCTTCACCCCTTTAACTGGTTTATATAAATCATCATTAAAATGGTTAATTATTGGTGTTTCTTGGCAATAGTTATGGGTCAGAAACCGTACTATTTGAGGGACGACTGTAATAATAAAAGTTGTATTTCGCCCAGCGGCATATATAATAAAACAGGACAAGTAAACAAACTAGATCAGCCGAGATACTTATACGCTTATATAATTGACAGCTTATAATTGTGCCTTGTGTCTTGGCCGCCTGGGTTCTAATCATGCTCAGGTTATTAAAGAAAAAAAAATATTCCTGATTTATTTGTTTATTTATGTATTTTTTCACCTGTTAGAAGCAAAGATAAATAGCAATAGGAAAGATAAGCCCTTAAAAGCTAGTGCTCTCTAATAGGAAAAGTGTTAGAGAGGTTCAAAAAGATTATTAGAAAGCAATTTGAGTTGATTGATTTCTGGGTTGTTTTCTTTTGGTCTGAGGTGTGAATGAGGACTCTGAAGGCCTTAAGCTGTGAGATAATGCTTGGTTTGATGCTGAAGTCCCTGCCTTGTATCTTGGCCGCCTGGGTTCCAATCATGCTCAGGTTATTAATGAAAAAAAAATATTCCAGATTTATTTGTTTATTTATGTATTTTTTTCACCTGTTAAAAGCAAAGATAAATAGCAATAGGGAAGATAAGCCCTTAAAAACTACTACTCTCTAATAGGAAAAATGTTAGAAAGGTTTCAAAAAGATTATTAGTGATTTAAGTTGATTAATTTCTCGTGCTTCAAGGGATAAAAATCTTCAGTGACTGACTCCCACAGGTTCGGGGAGACACTCGCTCTACTCCACAAGTGCGAGGTGATGGTGAAGGACGTGGCGGACTCCAAACGCATCAACCAGTCCATCAACTCCGACGAGAACCCGCGACGAGAGAAGCAGAAGTTCCCGGTGTCATGCATGATCCTGTCCGCTCAATTCTGGCCGTCATTCAAGGAGGAAAGACTTCAGCTCCCGGACGAGGTGCTGAAGGAGCTTGAGACCTACACCGAGGCTTTCCAGGAGCTTAAAGGGAACAGGACGCTTAGCTGGAAACATCATCTTGGTCAGGTTAGTTTGCCGTGACTTGGAAAGGTTTGTTTGTCTTGAGATCGAAGGATATTTTCAGTACTTTCCATCCATATCTTTTCTTCACCCATCTTTCACTTCCTTCCATGTAAACCTTCTCTCCTCCCTCCATACACCCATTAGTTCCCTCCACCCACCCTTAACTCCCCTTCACTCCTTCCTAAACCCATACACCCTACAGTTCCTTTCACCCATACGCTCCTCACTTCCCTTCATGCATACTTTCTTTCCTTCCAGTCACATATCCCTCATTTTTCCTCACTCATGCTTCCACTTTCCCTTCCCTCCACCTATACCTTCTCCACCCACAGGTTCAGTTGGAGGTGGAGCTCAAGCATCGCACTCTCTCAGTCTCCGTCACCCCCACGCAGGCCACCATCATCTTCCACTTCCAGGACCGCAAGCGCTGGACCATCGATGAGCTGAGCACCGCCACGCAGGTCCCCAAGACGGTGCTGCGCCGCAAGATTACCTTCTGGCAGACACAGGTGAGGAGGGGAGGGAGGGAGGGAAGGGGACAGGGCAGAGGATAGATTTGGGAAGGAAGGAGAAGGGTCAGGGTTAAGCTTTTGTTAGGGCGAGAAAAAATACATCACGCCAGATTTTAAACCGATATTTGACAAGGCTTTCATGGGAGTTTGGGGCATTTCCAGGGGTAGTTTGATGGCCCTGGTGGTAGTGTGACCCTTCTTCTGTACCATGAACCTAATAAAAATATTTGACAAGGCAAGGAGAAGGGGCAGGGCTTATCTTTTCTTAGGGTGAGAAAAAATACATCACACCACATTTTAAACCGATATTTGACAAGGCTTTCATGGGAGTTTGGGGCATTTCCAGGGGTAGTTTGATGGCCCTGGTGGTAGTGTGACCCTTCTTCTGTACCATGAACCTAATAAACACATTTGACAAGGCAAGGAGAAGGGGCAGGGCTTAGCTTTTCTTAGAGCGAGAAAAAATACATCACACCACATTTTAAACTGATATTTGACAAGGCTTTCATGGGAGTTTGGGGCATTTCCAGGGGTAGTTTGATGGCCCTGGTGGTAGTGTGACCCTTCTTCTGTACCATGAACCTAATAAACATATTTGACAAGGCAAGGAGAAGGGGCAGGGCTTAGCTTTTCTTAGGGTGAGAAAAAATACATCATATCAGATTTTAACATTTTTTGCCTCTGAAACTACTGTACTGCATTGAAATTTGATGTTTTTGTTGATCATCAGTGTAATTTTTGTGTTGCCGTCCCCAGGGAGTGTTGCAGGAGGTGGAGTCTGACGTCTTTGTGTTGGTGGAAGGGGAAGGCGATGGGGAGGAGGGTCTGGTGGCGCCGGTGGGGGTGGCGTCCCCTGACATCGCACCGCCAGCCATTGAGGAGGATGAGGCAGAGAGCGTCATGGCCTCGGCTCAGGACCAGAGGGAGGAGGAGCTGCAGGTGGGTGTGTCGGGTATTGAGTCAGTGTTTTCTCGTCTGATGGGGAATGTTTTGATGGTCTCCATTTCTTGCGTTTCCCTCAGGTCGTGAATTTGTGGGTTCTGATATTTTATTTTATTTTATTTTATTTATTTATTTATTTATTTTTCAATAAAGGAGACAGCTCAAGGGCACAAAAAAGGAAACTATAATAAAAAGAGCCCGCTACTCGCTGCTCCTAAAAAGAATCCAAAGAGGTGGCCGAAAGAGGGGTCAATTTCAGGAGGAGAGGTGTCCTGATACCCTCCTCTTGAAAGATAGATTTGATTCCCTTTCTTAGTGTTTACCTACTTACATTTTTTTATACTGTGTTTTCCTGTTGGTTATCCTGAATGTGTGGCTTTAATACCATTGTAAATTTAGTTCACTTATCGGTATTTCTCAAGTCATGGACATTGCTGTTTTTCCATATATGCTTAAGTATGTTGTCAGTGTAAAAGTGTTGAATTATTTTGCAGTCTTCTGTGTCTAAATCCTTGCTACAGACATCACAGACCTTGCAGCTTATCCATACCTCCCTTCCTCCCTCTCTCCCGCAGGTGTTCTGGTCGTACATCGTGGGCATGCTCACCAACCTGGACTCCCTCCCGCTGGAGCGCATCCATGCCATGCTTAAGATGTTCGTGCAGGGCTCGGTGGAGTGCAGCCCCCAGGAGCTGAGGGACTTCCTGGACCGCAAAGTCCGCCAACACCACCTCATCTTCACTAACGGACTCTACAAGCTGCCCAAGAACTAAAGATGAGTCAGTTGTACCCTTGTGGTTAAAGAATTTCTGAGAATCTCCCAAGCTAAGAGCATGTGGCTCTGTCAGGGTTACAACAGCTGCCGTGAGCCGGGATCAAACTGTGATATTCACACTTAGTGGTTGATTGAGTAGTCCTTCAGGAGAGAGTAAGCTAACATGTTTGAAATTGGGAAAAATTTGTATCATGAAGGTCCTTGTCAGTTTGTCCACTTGAAGTAACTGTGATAACTGTTACTACGGATGATAATGGCAGGTAGTGAACCCTTGTGTGACAACGGTCTTATTGAGGGACATTGACAGGGATCATCATGCAAGTCTAGTGCCCGCTGTCTTGGGAACGCTGCACACCAGTAGAGTATTTGCACCACTAAGGGACAGTGAACGGCTGCATTGATGCATTCCATAAATATTATAATCAATGTCACACTCACCAAGAATTTGTGTGTTGGAAATATTTGTTTTGGTAAGTGTTGAGTAAGTTAGTCCTCTGAGCCATCTCTCCTTGATTACTGTGGAATGCAGATATGCAGCCAAAGGGGATTTGTATCTTATTTTTGTACAAATATATGTTAATCCTTTAGAATATACGGTTATTTGCTTTGTGATACTTGGGTCTTCATTTCACTCCTCTTCCCTATCCCTGTATATACCCTAACACCTCCTTCCCCTCCTCCTCCCACCACTGCCACAAAGGGAAGCAATGAAACAATCACCATCTCATCCTTCTATAGATCATAACCTCCTTCCCCTCCTCCCACCCACCACCAAAGGGAAGCAATGAAACGAGCACCTATCTCATCCTTCTATATATCATAACCTCCTTCCCCTCCTCCCACCCACCACCAAAGGGAAGCAATGAAACAAGCACCAGCTGAAAGAATAACGTCATGTTCACCGCACGTACATATGTAGCCTTTAAAACATGGAGGTACAATTACAAAACTATAAAAAACATCAATAGACGAATCTCACCAATGAGTAAGACTTTGGAGTCCTGAGTGACTAGAGGAGGGCTGATGCATCACAGGCCCGGCAGGTGGACTTTGTACATGTTGGTTGCTGTTTGGGGAATTCTTGCACGTCAGTTTCCGATGCATAGTGACGTGTGTTGGTCAGGGCAATGTTGGTGGTTAAGGGAGTTGGGGATAAAGCAATATAATGGATCAGACTTATTCTGTGTCTGCTTGTGTACGTGTGTTGGTCAGGGCAATGTTGGTGGTTAAGGGAGTTGGGGATAAAGCAATGTAATGGATCAGACTTATTCTGTGTCTACTTGTGTACGTGTGTTGGTCAGGGCAATGTTGGTGGTTAAGGGAGTTGGGGATAAAGCAATATAATGGAGCAGAATTCTGTGTCTGCTTGTGTGTGTGTATATGTGTGTGTGTGTATATGTGTGTGTGTGTGTGTGTGTGTGTGTGTAATACTTTAGTGTGTAACAGCAATTTTTTTCTTATTACAAATTTAAGTGTTTTGTCTGGTATAATAATAATAAAACAACAAGGAGCTGCCTATAGGTGAACACATTGTACTCACTAGTTACCAGTGTTCACCTTTACAAGCTACTGTCACGGAAACAAAAGAACAACTCATTACTTAACCTTAGAGACAGGCAACTGGTCTTAAACTAATGGCAAAGATTCAACAAGTGTCGTTCCTATACAAAAGTGTGGCGGCCGGACTGTACTATCGGTGGTCTGAACGTGTCTGACTAGCAAAGCAAAACACATTACACATTGGGAGCTGAGACTGTCGCTCTGCTTCAGGTGAACTCCCCAAAATATATGTTTAATGCTAACACATCCAACGTGTGTCATGGAGGTGTTTCTGCTTGCGTGGAAACTGAACGCAGAGAAGAGAATGAGAACGTAAGGCATTGATTTGCATGAACGGTACGGCAAGTCATATAACCAGTACTTTGAGAGCTCCACCAGTGCTTAATTCCACCTTGCTCCTCCTTATCTTTCAGCATCAGCCACACATGACATCCCTAAGCATAGCAACTGAGATTTCCACCAGTGCTTAATTCCACCTTGCTGCTCCTTATCCTTCAGCCTCAGCTACACACGACATCCCTAAGCATAGCGATTGAGATTTCCAACAGTGCTTAATTCCAGCTTGCTGCTCCTTATCCTTCAGCCTCAGCTACACACGACATCCCTAAGCATAGCGATTGAGATTTCCAACAGTGCTTAATTCCACCTTGCTCCTCCTTATCCTTCAGCCTCAGCTACACATGACATCCCTAAGCATAGCGATTGAGATTTCCAACAGTGCTTAATTCCACCTTGCTCCTCCTTATCCTTCAGCCTCAGCCACACATGACATCCCTAAGCATAGCGATTGAGATTTCCAACAGTGCTTAATTCCACCTTGCTCCTCCTTATCCTTCAGCCTCAGCTACACATGACTTCCCTTAACATAACCATTACTTTGAGATGACCAGTGCATGATTCCAACTTGCATTCCCTAATCTTGCTCCTTATCTTTCAGCCTCAGCTACACATGACTTTCCCTAAGCATAACTATTACTTTGAGATCACACCAGTGCATAACCTCACCTTGCTCCTCTTTATCTTTCAGCCTAAGCTACATATGATATCTTCAACCTTCCTCCTCTTTCACCATCACCTCAGCTTCACACTACACATAACAGGCAGCTCAGGAAACACTCATTCACTCCACTGCACCCACAACTCACAGTCACAGAGGCCCATATGTACTCCCATCATCCTTGCTTCATGACTGGTGGTGGTGCAGGTAGAAGATTCCCAACAAACTCCTTAGCTACTTAATTTTGTACAAGACTGTCCCTCGCCTTCCTGTCAAACTACATTCCCCTCTGACAAACCAGAGCCTCTCAATACTCTTATAGTGGTGAAGTTTTCCTCCCTGACTAAAACCCCACACAGTATTCCTCGTCTTCATATCACTCATTTTCAACATTCATTATAATCACAACCGTGGCTCAAAACTTCTCCCGTGCATGTGGGTTTAGTTTTTAGTTACAAGAATATTCCGGGAACAAATTTTCAGCCACAGTCTTCCGAGAGCAACACTACAACAATAGGCATATATGAATCGCTAAAGTTAACCGATGTTCCTTACAATAGAAGAGGTTGTACATTTGTTCCCGTGAGGCTGTGTCCCGGCGGTGGGCAGTGGCAGGACCCCTTCATCCCTGCTAGAAGGACCAAGGGATGGGTACTTAAACAATACAGCTTCATTTTGACGAGACATGTACAGCTGCAGACAGAAATATCAGTCCACCTTACTTTAAACTCATGACTCAGTTCCCCTCAACATGCAGCAAGTCACAAAGGGTAGGAGAGAGAGGAGGGCGAACAAGAGAAAGACAGGAGTGGGGAATGAACTAATGGAAGAGGGGAGTGGAGGATAAAGAAGGGCGAGACATGAGTGGAGGATGAACTATTGATAGAGGAGAATTTAAGGTGAACAAGGAAGGGAAAGGAAGTGGAGGATGAACCAACAAGAGGAGATAGGACAGTGAACAAGGGAGAGACATACAGGGGATGAACTACCAGGATAGGAGAGACAATTTTCAAGAGGTTATCAATACTAGATTCATCCATTCATGTTAAGAGTAAGGTAGATTCACATTCATATCCCCAACTGTACATCATGACGCAAGAAGCTAACCATTCACTTTGACAATCTACATGACACTACCACTGGGGTTCTGTTATGGGATGAGGGGTTCTGACACGTCCCAGCTGCTTAAGAGTCCCAGAGTAGGCGACACCCTGAGGCCACACCACCAGGGGGGCTCGGGACAGGCTGGGAGAGCTAACTATCTGATATGTTGATGTCCCTTGGTGTGGCTGGTAAGGGAGGGGGAGGAGTGGATTGCAGGGGGTGACCAGGGGAAGTAGTGAGAGGAGTGGATTGTTAAGATGAGGTGGATTGAGGGAAAGAAAAGTGGATTGCTAGGGAGAGGGAGGGAAGAGGAAGGAGTGGATTGCAGGAGTAACCAGGGGAAGTAGTGAGGAGTGGATTGTAAGATGAGGTGGATTGAGGGAAAAAGTGGATTGCTAGGGAGAGGGAGGAAAGGAAGGATTGAGGGGCAGAAAAAGGGTAGAGTAGATTGCAAGGGAAGGAGAGGAGTGAGTGAATGGAGGGAAAGAAGAGGGGAGGGATGGAGGGAAAGAAGAAAAGTGAGAGGAGATACTGATTGAGAATTGAGGGGATTGAAGGGGAAGAGGCAGTGTGAGTGGATGAAGGGGACTGGAAGGGAAGAAAAGGAAGGGGTTGAGTGGAGACATTGATTGAGAATTGAGGGGCAGAAAAGCAGAAAAGAACAAGAGCAGTGGATTAAAAATAACAGAAAAGAACAGAGCAGTGGATTGAAAATAACAGAAAAGAACAGAGCAGTGGATTAAAAATAACAGAAAAGAACAGAGCAGTGGATTAAAAATAACAGAAAAGAACAGAGCAGTGGATTAAAAATAACAGAAAAGAACAGAGCAGTGGATTAAAAATAACAGAAAAGAACAGAGCAGTGGATTAAAAATAACAGAAAAGAACAGAGCAGTGGATTAAAAATAACAGAAAAGAACAGAGCAGTGGATTAAAGATAACAGAAGGTGAAGGCGCAGATATCAGATGACAGGTTGAAGGGGAAGGCTGGAGGTAATTGGACACACATAAGACTGAGTACAAGAGGCGACAGACTACTAAGATTACTGATAATGAATGCAATCAGTGGATGGGTTGGGAGCAGTGAGTATCAAGGCGATGAGTGTGTGGAGGGTGCTGTCGGTGGGTCTGTTCTCACTAATTGGTCACTCATAACCTCATTACTATTACAGCTATAACAAGTAAGGGAGAGAGAGAGGGAGGGAGATGATTATTTACGATTATTTACACTATACATTGAAGGCAAGTTCCTTATGTACAATGCCTCCTCAGAATCATCTGTTGAGGCTGACACGTTGACCCAAAACTCAACACATAATTTAAGTAAACTTTCGTCTGGCCACAAGTGCTGCAGACGCCTCGCTCAGTTGTAGACTTTAACTCCTTAATCTGTTTCTCTCCAAGTTAGATTTTTCTGGCTTGGTGTGCCCGTCAGTAAGAGTTGGTGTTCCCTTACAGAGACAACCTTGCAAACTCTACAACTAAGATGAGGCTCTGCACACTAAACCTGATGGCAGACCACCTCGCCCAGACCACAAGTCTTTGGTGTGTTTGGAATGTGATTCTTGTCTACTCGTCATGTCTAGATTCATGAGTGGTCTGTCACTGAATCTTGGAGATGAATGTGGACGTAAGGATGCCAAGTGACTCCTTGGCAGGGAGCCGTTGAGCTCCTTGCAACAGGTGCCTCACTGGCTGTGTTGACTAGAAGATTGACTGGGTTGTTGGCAGTCGTTTGGTCCACATCACAGTGGTCGTCGCGTCCTACAGTTCGTCTGCGGAATCCGAGTCGTCGGCAAACTGTATGTCGTCAAGGTTGAGTATCTTGCTGCAGGTGTTGGCAGTGGGCGTGGAGTCCTCGTCGAAGGGAGCGGCGGGGGAGTCGTGCTCCTCTTCAGGCTGCAGCTCCACGCGGTCGTTGGCCTCCTCGGACATGAGGCTGGTCTGCATCGGAGGGTCACGGGGTGGCGAGGTGTTGATGGGGATGTTGAGGTGGGGCAGGGGCAGCACGGTGGGGCGGGGCGGGGCCTGCGGGGCTTCGGCGGGGCGGGGCGGGGCCTGCGGGGCTTCGGCGGGGCTGGGCAGCACCTCGGGTAAGCTGATCATCTCCAAGGGGATGGCGTCGCTGGTGGGCGTGAGGCCGTCGGGGCCGGTGAAGAATGGCGGCATCCACGCCAGCAGCAGCGGGTCCATTCCAAACAGCGAGCCGGGCACCGCCGAGGCGTTGTCCATGTCGTAGTCGTAGTAGTCGTACTCCATCTCGGTGTCGGTGCCGTTGACGGACGACACGTCAGACACGGAGGAGGCGGGCCGCACGGTGGCGGCGGAGGTGGAGCGGGACAGCACGGCGCGGCGGGCTCGCTCTAGGTTGAGCCGTTCCTTGGCCAGCTTGGGCGTGAGGCGCGGCTCGTCGCGGCGCACCAAAGACTTGCAGCGCTCGCGGTACTTCTCCTCGTCGTCCTCCCGCCGCGCCAGTGCCTCCTTCCCGCCCTCCGCCTCGTCCTCCCGCTGTATCTCCCTGATGGGCGATATGCAGCGTGTCTCCAGCTCGTCCACGGAGGCGAAGCGCCGCCGCTTGCGCCTGAAGGGTCCGCTGCCGCGCCGCAGCAGGCGGCTCATCTGGGAGGAGGAGCGGCGCAGCGTGGAGGGCGTGGCGTCGCGGCGCGTCAGGAAGGGCGAGTTGGGCAGCGAGTGGCGCGCCGTGCTGCACAGCGGCTCCGTGTCCTGCGGTGAGTGGGCGGCGGCCGCCCCGCGGCGCCGCAGCGGCAGCGACACAGGCAGGCAGGGCCGCAGCACCAGGGACTTGAGGGAGATGACCTCACTGAGGGTGAGGGTGGAGGCCACGGTGGTGCCGGCAGCGGTGGTGGTGGCCTTGGATGGCGAGTCCGGCGGCGTGGCGAAGGGCGAGTCTGGCACGAGGCGCGCCCGCTGGTAGAGGCGGTAGTGGCGCCAGTGTATGGCCGCCAGCACCACCACCGCCACCACCAGCAGCGCCACGAACACCACCGCCGCCACGTGCATGCCCTCCAGCAGCCCGTCGCCGCCGCCGCCAACCACCACCCGCGGCGACCCCTCCACCGCGCCCTCCACGTCGAGACCCACGCCGACCCCCGCTGACTCTGGGGGAAGACAAAGAGTTGGTGCACAGGAAACCTCCCCCCCCCCCCCTAACACACACACACAAACACACACACACAAACACACACACACACAAACACACACACACACACACACACACCACACACCTGCCGGGGACGCCTTGAGCAGGAAGCCCCAGGCGTTGGGGTTGGGGCTGGCCATGGAGGTGTTCACATCGGAGTGGAATTCCAGGAGCAGCACCGACCCCGTGGAGACCCTGGGTGGGGCGTGGGTGGGGCGGCGCGACTCGGGACGGGCGAGGGTGGGACGCGGGGGGGCGGTGGGCAGCAGGACCAGCAGGGGCGCCGCGGAGGTGTTCCCGTCCCGCAGCTTGAGCCACTGACCGCCGGGACGCAGAAACGCCCACTGCACCTCGGCCACCACGCGCTGACCCGGGGGCGCCTGCAACACACGGGTACGGTGACAACACCACACCACCACCACCACAACACAACACCACCACCACAACACATCAAGACCCAGTATCCCCCCCCTTTTTTTTTCCTACGCTCCTCCTCCTCCTCCTCCTCCCTTTCCCTCTTCCCTATAGTCCTCTTTTTGCTCTTCCTCCTCCCTCCACTCCCCTCTTCCTCCCTTTCATCACGTCTTCCTCCATTCCCTGACCTTCCTCCCCTTCCTCTTCCTCCTCCCTCCACTTCCTCTTCCTCCCTTTCATCACGTCTTCCTCCATTCCCTGACCTTCCTCCCCTTCCTCTTCCTCCTCCCTCCACTTCCCTCTTCCTCCCCCATTTCCTTACCTTCCTCCCCTTCCTCCCCCATTTCCTTACCTTCCTCACCTTCTCTTTCCTCCCTCCCTACACCCCCCCCTTCCCCCCTCCCCCCATACACCCCCCCAACCCCCCACCTGCAGTAGCCACACCGCTGTCCCGTAGCAATCAGCAGCCGAGGCGGTGATGGTCGCGGGGGAGCTGGAAAGGAGAGCCATGGTGCATCCACAGAGGCACGGGTCCCCGCTGCCCCCCGGGGTTGAGGAGGCCGGGGACGGGGGATTCTGGCTGGCCCCCACCGCACACCCGTCCCCCGGTGCCACACACGCCTCCTCCTCCAGTGATGAGCCCTGTGGAGAAGGGAGATACGAGGTGATGGGAGATGGTGGGGTTGAAGGAAAGGGAATGAGGAGAGTTCAGACAGGAATAGTGTGGAGGAAAGAAGGAAGAGGAGGATATCAAAATGAGAAGGGAGGAAGGAGAAGAGGATAAAGGAAGAGGAGGAGGGGAAAAGCAAGATGGGGAGACGGAAGGGAGGAAAGAAAAGAGATGGAAAAGAAGAGAGGAGAGAGAAAAAGGCGAAGAAAATGAGAAAGGAGGAAGAAACGAGAAGACAGAGATGGAAGGAAGACAAGAATATGGAAGAAAAGAAAACAAGCTGATGAAATAACAGAAGAAAGACTACTACTACTACTACTACTACTACTACTACTACTACTACTACTACTACTACTACAACCACAACCACCACCACAACCCACCAGGCAGAAGCGTCCCCCATTCCTCGGCGCTGGTGAGTCGCAGAACCGGTGTCGCTGTCTCTGCCCGCCGCCGCCGCCCCTCTCCCCGTCACACAGCGCGGTGCAAGGCGTCCAGTCACTCCACGCGCCCCACTCCCCGTCCTTACGTAGCGCTGTTGGGGAGAAGAGAAGAGGAGGGTGTCAGTGCCCGCGGGAAAGGAGGAAGAGGAAGGAGGAGAAGGGGGATGGATGTATGGAAGGAAGGGAGGGAGGGAAAACAATAGATGATGTATTGGGGATAAGAGGAAAAGGAGGAGGTTTTAGTTAGCAGGTGAGGGGATAAGAAGCAGGAACAAGTAGGAGGAATTTAATGGTGAAGAAAGGATGAAGTAGAAGAATGTTAGATGAAGAAAAGAGATACGAGGAGGAGGAAAGCGAAGATGGAGGAGGAGGAGAAGGAGGAGAGAAAAAAGTAAGGAGTATGA
Source organism: Eriocheir sinensis (assembly GCF_024679095.1). Lineage (NCBI taxonomy): Eukaryota > Metazoa > Arthropoda > Malacostraca > Decapoda > Varunidae > Eriocheir > Eriocheir sinensis. The sequence goes on from NC_066515.1 coordinate 26,187,120, forward strand.
AGGATTGTGTTAAAGGGGAGAGAGAGAGAGAGAGAGAGAGAGAGAGAGAGAGAGAGAGAGAGAGAGAGAGAGAGAGAGAGAGAGAGAGAGAGAGAGAGAGAGAGAGAGAGAGAGAGAGAGAGAGAGAGAGAGAGAGAGAGAGCATAGGTGAGTCAGGGGGAAGAGATAGGATGCTGCAGATGACTCAAAAGAGGAGGAGGAGGAGGAGAGAGAGAGGGGAACAGGTGAAGGGGGGGGAGGGGGGAGATGAAGCAGGTGTATCAAACTCCCCTTGACAGGTAAATCCCAGGTGAGTCTGAGGCTGTGTCCCTTTAACTCATCCCACCTGTAATCCGTGAGAGGGGAAGGAAGGGGAAGGGAAGGGAAGGGGGAAGATGTGAAGGGGTAAGGGAAGGGAGGGGGGTGGGTAAGGAAGGGTGAGGGAAGGGAAGGAATGGAATGGGGGTAGAGAAAAGGGAAGGGAGGGAGGGAGGAGGTAGAGGAAGGGGAGGGAGGTTAGGGAGTGGGGAAGGATGAGGAAGGGGTAAGGGAAGAAGGGAAGGGAGGGGGTAGAGGAAGGGGAGGAAGGAAAGGGAGGGATATTGAGGTGGAAATAGAAAGAAGATAGAGAGAGAGAATAGAACGAAGAACAAAAGAATAAGGAGGAGGAGGAGGAAGAAGACAAGAAGAGAGGGGGTAGAAGGTATTTTCAACCTCCCCGGCGTCGTAAACTGATTAACCTTAAATTAGGAAGAAGTGCGGGGCGAGGGTGGCGAGGCTTCCTGAGGTATTTATGATCGGCGAACCTTATTAACATTACGCCCTCGTGGCCTGGCGCGGGCAAGTGCAACGGTACCAGATAATCACACTCAGCACATTATATTTTCGTTTTCTGGCCAGTAAGTATATAAACAAAACATCGATACTTTTCGGTTTTAACACTAAGTTCAGATGGATATCGCTATTGATGGGCCTAAGATAGTTTTTGGGGCCGCCGCTGGATAACGCGGGGAAGTTTTGTGTTGCAGGGGTTGTTTTTTTTGTTGGTAAGAGTGCTTGGTTCAGGTATTCACGAGGGAAAGGTTGGTGCGGGAAGTGAAAGTCTTGGGAGATCATACGTCACTCGCCGGCCGTTACGCTACTGATGAAGGGAAGGGAAAACTATTACGGGGTTCGTTTTGAGCTCGGTAATACAGCTAAATGATGGCTGCTGGGAGGCGGAAGGGATTCGTTGCCCGTTAATCCGCGAAAGGGAAAAAATATATCAAAAGCTTTGTTTCCATGGAACAGTTATGTTACAACTGGAACTTTGGAGTGTGACGTGCTCAGCGTTTTGCAATGATCGGGATCATCGTAAACTGACCTTGTAACACACTGAAGATCACCGAAAAGAACGAATATAAAACTGGCCACACCTTTCTCCATTAGTGTAATGGTTCACACCTTTCCTGCAAACAGTCGATATGTCAAGGGCACTAGGGGGGGGGGGGGGCCTGGCGCAAGATAAACATGGCACAGTTCAACAGAGATGATTAGCAGCAGCTCGCCGCGCCGCTTAATGCATGTCGTCTAGTGCGCCATACTCCGCCGACCTGACGCGGCAAGGCAACACGCGCCTCCTCGGCCAGCAGCCCAGAAGAGTGCATGGTCACCGCCGCCGCCAGGATGCTGCCGCCGGACGCCTCGTCGACGCTCCTCCCGTGGCGCGTGATGGTGCCCGTGATGCAGGTGTACGGCTGCTTCCCCTACAGGATGTCCGCCACGAGCGGACCGCCCGCCTTCTGCCTCCCGCTGTGCCTGTGGTCAGTCTTCTTGTTCCTCTTAAAGGCGGCCATGATGTGCGGGGGGCTGAGAACACTCTCACCGCTCTACGAGTCGCCTGAGGTGGGCCTCGTGGTGTACTCGGGCACCATCATGCTCATGCTGCTCTTCACGTGTTTGACGCCCGTTGCCATGGCTGCGAGGAGCCGCCAGTTGGCCCGGCTCCTGCATGACCTGTCCAAGATCACGGAAGTCTCTGCGCCGCCCACACACCGCTGGTACTGCAGGCCGCGGGCACAGTGCGTGGTGTTCTCAGCAGTCGTGTTCATCACCTCCTCAGTATTCTGCTCCTACGCCTTGGGCTTCACATCTCTGGAAGTTGCAACCTTCACGCCCGTGTCCTTTCTCAACAGCATAGCCTTCATGTTGCCAGGAGAAGTGTCCTCCATGGTGTTCGGCCTGCTGGGCCGTCGCCTGGTGGCCGCCACGGAGGCCACGGTGGCCTCGATCTCCTTGCTCCTCGCCCCCGACGGATCCTTCAAGAGTGAGAGCGGCCTGGAGGCGGCGATGCGGGCGCTGCGTGACCTCGACGCTGTCATCCGGGAGGTAAGAAGCGAGAGCCTTGCCTCGGCCTTGTTTGAGTCCATTAGTCCTCCTAGCCGCCCTCCGACGGAGTGAATCCTTCCCGCAGGTGGAGCTGCAGCGGGAGGTGGGGACTCGCTGCTTCTTCTCAGTCATCAGCATGGCGCTGCTGCTGGCACTCCTGATGGCCGTCGCGTGCCCCTACGCCATGCTGCAAGGCGTCTTCATGAGCGGCAGCACGGCCATCCTCTTGGGCGCCGGTTACTACATCATGGGCAGCTTCTGTCACCTGGGCCAGACCTTCGTCAACCAGGTGGGCACGCCTGGCAGGAGGCACTGCTTGTTGTAAACGTTCCGATAGTTTCACGACAGCCTGCTGCAACGATTCGTCTCACGTCACCTTGCCGGGCGATGCCTTGCACAGACCCTGGACGCAGGCCTTGCTGCTCCTCCAGGTCCAGATCGGTGGCCCTGGATTCCAGGGTGCACAGCTTGCAGCTCTCGGCTCCCTCAGACTCACAAGTTTTTATACGTAGTAATTTAAAAAAAAATCTGTCGCCTTCTAGTCCACTGCTGTTCTCGCAGCGACGGTCACTGTCCTTATTGGCAAAAGGTTACTACTGTAGTTGGCATACGTCACTATCCGTTAGGTTCAGGTGGGTTCTCTTAGTTCACAAGAATATATACATTTTAGTTTTTGCACACATCTCAAAACACGTGATCGCGGGGTTCTGATGAGTGCTGATTTTATTTCCACTCTCGGACTGTGGAAAATTACCTCCTCACTGAACTGAGCGGGACAAGACGACGAATCTTTGCCCATCCTACGACTCTCTTGGCTTTATTTCAGGTCAGCGAGGCCGAGGGACTCCTGAAGGACCTGATAGTGAAAAGTCACATTCTCAACTTTAACTTGAAGGTTTGTGGCCGACTCTGTGTTTGTGTGAGGAAGCGGCAGTGGAGAGCAAACTGGGCATCAGGCACATGAGGTTATATTATCAATGAGTATACAAGTGTGAGGTCAACGCCTGAGTAATGGTGGTGGTGAGTGGTGGCGTGAGTCTGTGTCGAGAGTGTGGTGACTCAGGTGTGCTCGGCAGGTGAGCCAGGTGATGGGGAGGCTGTCGCACAACCTTGCCTTCGACATGTGTGGCTGGTACAGGCTGGACCACGCCGCCCTCCTTGGGGTAAGTGCCGCGCCCTCACGCACCCATTCATGTATTCATTATTTCTCAATGTGCTTCTACTCTGAACACTGTATCAACCTGCTTGTTATAATGTGTTTGCTTCCAGCCTCCCGCCATGCCTCAAACACGAGTTGTCGCCAGGGTCCTGTTAGTATGTCATTGCCGAATATATTAAGCTTGAGACATTTCTTCTCTGACACGGCGCCAAGAAAGACCGCCCCAATAATCAATCTTCTGACAACTGCTACTCGTATATTCCCGCCTTGGCAAATACTGACACATAAACTGATCAACAACTATTACTTCGTCATCTCAAGCCTTTCCCTCTTCCTGCAGCTGCTGAACACTGTGCTGACGTACCTGGTGATACTCTTCCAAGTGGGAGGAACCGCCGTCAAGAGTCATATCCCCACCTCCCCGCCTCCAAGCAACGCCTCGGCCCCGGCAGACCCAAGAGGTCCACACTTTTAAGTAGGTGTTCCGGGGCTGGCTGGTGCATGGCCCTCTCAAACGTTTCAACACACCCACACTTGGTAAGGCTTTCGTAGAGGTTGTTGTAGGATTTCCAAGGGTAGTTTTCTGAGCCTAGTGACAGTTTGACAAGGCTCAGAATACGGGTCTTACACACACACACACACACACACACACACACACACACACACACACACACACACACTTGGTAAGGCTTTCGTGGAGGTTGTTGTAGGATTTCCAAGGGTAGTTTTCTGAGCCTAGTGACAGTTTGACAAGGCTCAGAATACGGGTCTTACACACACACACACACACACACACACACACACACACACACACACACACACACACACACACACACACACACACACACTTGGTAAGGCTTTCGTAGAGGTTGTTGTAGGATTTCCAAGGGTAGTTTTCTGAGCCTAGTGACAGTTTGACAAGGCTCAGAATACGGGTCTTACACACACACACACACACACACACACACACACACACACACACACACACACACACACACACACACACACACACTTGGTAAGGCTTTCGTAGAGGTTGTTGTAGGATTTCCAAGAGTAGTTTTCTGAGCCTAGTGACAGTTTGACAAGGCTCAGAATACGGGTCTTACACACACACACACACACACACACACACACACACACACACACACACACAGTTGGTAAGGCTTTCATAAAGGTTGTTGTAGGATTTCCAAGGGTAGTTTTCTGAGCCTAGTGACAGTTTGACAAGGCTCAGAATACGGGTCTTAAACACACACACACACACACACACACACACACACACACACACACACACACACACACACACACACACTTGGTAAGGCTTTCGTAGAGGTTGTTGTAGGATTTCCAAGAGTAGTTTTCTGAGCCTAGTGACAGTTTGACAAGGCTCAGAATACGGGTCTTACACACACACACACACACACACACACACACACACACACACACACACACACACACACACACACACACACACTTGGTAAGGCTTTCGTAGACGTTGTGTATAATTCGTGGGTATAATAAAGTAAACGAGCCTGATAATTAAAGCCGAAAGCGCTGGACAATAGGCTCAGGTTAGCTTCACGGGGGTACAGGACGAGTTGGCAACACTTTTTAGAGGCAAGGAGGCAGATTAGGGGAAGCAAAAAGGGAGGAGGATGGAAGGAAAGAAGGAGGGAAAGAAGATTGAAGGGGAGAGATAAGAGGGAAGGAAGGATAAGGAGGGGAGCAGAGGAAGGATTCAAGAGGGAAGAAGGAAGAAAGGAATGACAACAAGGAGGGAAGGATAATAAAGGAGGAAGAGAGAAGGAGGGAAAGAAGATTGAAGGGAAGAGATAGGAGGGAAGGAAGGATAAGGAGGGGAGCAGAGGAAGGATTCAAGAGGGAAGAAGGAAGAAAGGAATGACAAGGAGGGAAGGATAATAAAGGAGGAAGATTAGAGGAAGCGAAAAACGAGGAGGATGGAAGGAAAGAAGGAGGGAAAGAAGATTGAAGGGGAGAGATAGGAGGGAAGGAAGGATAAGGAGGGGAGAAGAGGAAGGATTCAAGAGGGAAGAAAGGAATGACAACAAGGAGGACAATAAAGGAGGAAGAGAGAAGGAGGGAAAGAAGATTGAAGGGAAGGAAGGAAGGATAAGGAGGGGAGAAGAGGAAGGATTCAAGAGGGAAGAAGGAAGAAAGGAATGATAACAAGGAGGGAAGGATATGGAAGAAGAGTAGCGATAAAAAAATAATGGTCGGAAATGCAGAATCACAAGCCGTTAGCGAATACATAAGACATCAACGTTACTATTATCATTACTATTATTATTATTATTATTATTATTATTATTATTGTTTTAGTGGGGAGTGATCATTCATTGCCATACGCACGCCGTTATTTTGAGGTTCCTGTTTAACTTGTGACAATAATTTTACGATTCCTGTACGAAGAAAAAATACATATAACTGTACTCTTGTTTTCTGTGTCTAAAAACATCCTCAGGTATATAGATGATATTAATTAGACTCGTAGTGAATTACCTGGTGGGCTTGACAGGTGGTATTTAAAAGGAGGAGGAGGAGGAGGAGGAGTGAGGGGAATGAGATAAAATAAAGGAGACAAGGGAGGAAACTGGAGGAAAGGAGGAAGGAAGGAAGAGAAAGGAGGGAAGAGGAGAAAAGAGAAGAGGAAATAAACTGAAGGAGGAGAGAAAGGAGGGAAGGAGTGGAGGAGGAGGGAAGAGGAGGAGGAAAAGTAGGAGAGAGAGAGAGAGAGAGAGAGAGAGACACACGACATTGCATTCCTTCTCTCTTCTCTCTTTCTCTCTCCCTTCCTTCTCCCTCCTTCTCCCTCTCTCTCTCCCTTCCTTCGACTGCATTTTATACCCTCTAGTCACGAAAGTTAGTTTCTCTCTCTCTCTCTCTGATACTGTAATTTGATATAATCCTTTAATCTTTGCTCTCCTTCCTTCCTTCCTTCCTTCCTTCCTTCCTTCTTTCTTTCTTTCTTTCCTTCCTTCTCTCCTCTCCTTCCCTCCCACCTTCCTTTCCTTCCTTCCCTTCCTTCCCTTCCTTCCTTCTCTCCTTCCATTAAACCAGTGTTCTTCTCTCTCTTAACATCCCCTAACTTAAAACAAAATCCTAACCCTTATTTATATATCTCAAGAAGAAGTGAATGTATGTTTTAATTTTAAGGCAACCCCCCCCACCCCCCCCCTTAACGTTAGGGAAGGGAGAGGGAATTACTAGGCTAAATCCAGATATATCATTTCTTTCCTTCCCTGTTTCAATCCTGAGTTTCCTCCACTGTTTCCCTTCCTTACACTTTCCTTCCCTGTTTCAATCCTTAGTTTCCTCCACTGTTTCAATCCTTAGTTTCCTTCCCTGTTTCCCTTCCTTACACTTTCCTTCCCTGTTTCAATCCTGAGTTTCCTTCCCTGTTTCCCTTCCTTACACTTTCCTTCCCTGTTTCAATCCTTAGTTTCCTTCCCTGTTTCCCTTCCTTACACTTTCCTTCCCTGTTTCAATCCTTAGTTTCCTTCCCTGTTTCCCTTCCTTACACTTTCCTTCCCTGTTTCAATCCTTAGTTTCCTACACTGTTTCCTTATACTTTCCTTCCCTGTTTCAATCCTTAGTTTCCTCCACTGTTTCCCTTCCTTACACTTTCCTTCCCTGTTTCAATCCTGAGTTTCCTCCACTGTTTCCCTTCCTTATACTTTCCTTCCCTGTTTCAATCCTGAGTTTCCTCCACTGTTTCCCTTCCTTATACTTTCCTTCCCTGTTTCAATACTTAGTTTCCTCCACTGTTTCCTCCTTCCCTGTTTCAATCCTTAGTTTCCTCCACTGTTTCCCTTCCTTACACTTTCCTTCCCTGTTTCAATCCTTAGTTTCCTTCCCTGTTTCCCTTCCTTACACTTTCCTTCCCTGTTTCAATCCTGAGTTTCCTTCCCTGTTTCCCTTCCTTACACTTTCCTTCCCTGTTTCAATCCTGAGTTTCCTCCACTGTTTCCCTTCCTTACACTTTCCTTCCCTGTTTCAATCCTGAGTTTCCTCCACTGTTTCCCTTCCTTACACTTTCCTTCCCTGTTTCAATCCTGAGTTTCCTCCACTGTTTCCCTTCCTTACACTTTCCTTCCCTGTTTCAATCCTGAGTTTCCTCCACTGTTTCCCTTCCTTATACTTTCCTTCCCTGTTTCAATCCTGAGTTTCCTCCACTGTTTCCCTTCCTTACACTTTCCTTCCCTGTTTCAATCCTTAGTTTCCTTCCCTGTTATACTTCCTCCTGTTTCCAATCCTTGAGTTTCCTCCACTGTTTCCTTCCTTATACTTTCCTTCCCTGTTTCAATCCTGGAGTTTCCTCCACTGTTTCCCCTTCCTTATACTCTTCCCTCCTGTTTCAATCCTTACTTTCCTTCCCTGTTTCCGTTTCCCTTCCTTACACTTTCCTTCCTGTTTCAATCCTTAGTTTCCTTCCTGTTTCCTCTCCTTACACTTTTCCTTCCCTGTTTCAATCCTTTTTCCCTGTTTCCCTTCCTTACACTTTCCTTCCCTGTTTCAATCCTGAGTTTCCTCCACTGTTTCCCTTCCTTACACTTTCCTTCCCTGTTTCAATCCTGAGTTTCCTCCACTGTTTCCCTTCCTTACACTCAAAAAGAAAAGCTGACCCTCGCCATAAGTCCCCCAAGGAAGGAAGGGAAGATGAATTATAAAAAAAATACACTTGAGGTTCGTTGGTCGGGTCCAGAAGAGGAAATGTCATGATAGGTCCAATTTTACGGGAGTTACCCCTTAAGAATACCAATCCTGATGAGAGAGAGAGAGAGAGAGAGAGAGAGAGAGAGAGAGAGAGAGAGAGAGAGAGAGAGAGAGAGAGAGAGCATCAATTAGAGAGAGCGGACGGCCAGATTAGGAAGGCTGGGGACTAATTGATGGAGTGCACCCCCCCCTCTCTCTGTGTATGTGTGTGTATGTGTGTGTGTGTGTTTAATCTATATAGCCACCTGTTGAGAAAGGAATCTCTCTCTCTGAATGCCCATATAAGGCCACTATTATGCTCCTCCAGAGAAAGAGAGACAGCTCCCTTGAAACACGAAGAAAGGGAGAGAGGGAGAGAGAGAGAGAGGGAGGGAGGGAGAGAGAGAGAGAGAGGAAAAGAAGGCAAACCAGATGTAACTTTTCTCACGCCCTAAGAAGAAGGAGGAGGAGGAGGAGGAGGAGGAGGAGGGAGAGAAGAAGAAGAGATGGAGGGAAGAATAAGCCGTAAGATAAAGTAAACTCTCTCTCAATGATTCCATAAATGACGCTATTAAGAGGAAACAACAGGAGCAGAATTGCCAGGGAAGGTTGTTTGTAGCGTTTGTGTTGGTAATAACGCTGATGGTAGTAGTAGTAGTAGTAGTAGTAGTAGTAGTAGTAGTAGTAGGAGGAGGAGGGAGGAGGAGGAAGGAAAGAAGAAGGAAAGAAAATATAGGAAAAGGGAGGATAGAGGAAGGAAGGGAGAGAGAGAGAGAGAGAGAGAGAGAGAGAGAGAGAGAGAGAGAGAGAGAGAGAGAGAGAGAGAGAGAGAGAGAGAGAGAGAGAGAGAGAGAGAGAGAGAGAGAGAGAGAGAGAGAGAGAGAGAGAGAGAAAATTGGGCAAAATGGTTATGTCGTGAATAATTTAATAAGTACAAAATTGGAACATAAAAAATAACGAAGTAGTAGTAGTAGTAGTAGTAGTAGCAGTAGTAGTAGTAGTAGTAGTAGTAGTAGTAGTAGTAGTAGTAGTAGTAGAAGAAGAAGGAGAGAAAGAAGGAGAGAAAGAAAGAAAGAAAGAAAGAGAGAAGGAGAGAGAGAAAGAAAGAGAGAAAGAAGGAGAGAGAAAGAGAGAGAGAAAGAAAGAGAAAGAAAAAGAGAAAGAAGGAGAAGAAGAAGATGAAGGAGAAGAAGAAGACGAAGATAGGAAGAAAGAAAGGAACTGTAGGAGACGAAGTAAATAAAGAAATAGGAAATGGAGAGAAAAAGAGGTAGAGGAGAGGAAGAAGGAGTAAAAGAGGAATGAAGAGAAATTAAAAAGGAAGAGAAATAGAAGGTAGAAAACGAGAAGATGAAGGAAGTAGAAGGATGGACAAGAAAAAATAGCAGCAGTAGAAATAGTAGTAGTAGTAGTAGTAGTAGTAGTAACGAGGTCACTTTTTTGGCAGTAAGGAAAACAACTTAAGTGAAAAAAAAAGTGTTGCCAAATAAGCATGTAACAAGTGGAGGAGGAGGAGGAGGAGGAGGAGGAGGTGCGTGAGGGTACGTTATATAAGGGTCGGTAACTGTTATAGAAGGAAGGCCAGGTATGTGAGGCAGGTGTGAGGGGGCGTGTGTGTGTGTGGGGGGGTGGGGGGGGAGAGGGAAGGAAGGGAAGGATAGAGGAAGGGAAGGATAGAGGAAGGGAAGGATAGAGGAAGGGAGGAAGGAGGGATGGAGGGAGGGAAGGATAGAGGAAGGGAGGAGGGTAAGAGATAGGAAGGGAAGGGAAGGGAAGGTAGGAGATAGCAAGGGAAGGAGGAAGAAGAAGAAGAAGAGGAAGAAGAGGAAGGTGAACAACAACAACAACAACAACAAAATCGTATTACAAACAAACAAACGAACAAACATTAGGGCACATAGGACACCAAGTCATTACCTGCCCCATTAGCACACAGGTAGAGGCAATTAAGAGGAGGAGGAGGAGGAGGAGGAGGAGGAGGAGGTGTTGTAGTAATAGTAATGGTAGTAGTTATAGTAGTAGCTGTAGTAGTGGTAGTAGTAGTAGTAGTAGTATTTCTCTCTCTCTCTCTCTGAAGCACTAATTTTTTTTTCTTTCTATATTTTCCTTTTTTTTCTTTTCCTACTTTCTCGTTCAATCTTTTCCCTCTTTTCTTCCCTTCATTTCTATCTTTTTCTTTCCTTTTTTTTCTTTCCCTTCCTTCGCAATATCTAAAGCACTAATTCCTCTTTTATTTTCCTTTCTATCTCTTCCCTTTTCCTTCTTTTCCTTCTTTCTCGTAACATTCAAAACGCTAATTCCTCCTCTTTTTCCTTCCTTTCAATCATTTTTTTCTTTTTTTCTTTCCCTTCCTTTGCAATATCTAAAGCTCTAATTCCTCCTTTTTTCCTTTCCTTTTCCTCCTTTTCCTTCTTTTCCTTCTTTCTCGCAACATTCAAAAACACCTAATTTCTTTTCCCTGTTGTCGTGTTAAGGGTTTTGCGTCTACCTTTGGCTACACTGATTGCGTCCGTCCGTTCACCTGTGCAGTGTAGCCAGATTGGAGGTGTACGAAGGTGGTGTTTTAGGCTTGGCAACTGTGCTTGGGTCGATGGTGGTGGTGGTGATGATGGTTGTGGTGGTGGTGATGATGGTGGTTGTGGTGGTGGTGGTGGTGATGGTGGTGGTGGTGGTGGTGGTGGTAGTGGTAGTGGTGGTGGTGGTGGTGATCTCATTTATGGTTATATTGAGAGAGAGAGAGAGAGAGAGAGAGAGAGAGAGAGAGAGAGAGAGAGAGAGAGAGAGAGAGAGAGAGAGAGAGAGAGAGAGAGAGAAAGCGTGATCCGATAAGCTTAAAATTAATCAGTATTATATAATTACTCGATGTTAGGAACTTTTTCTTCTCTCTCTCTCAGACATTCAGAAGGTCGCGCATACTTGAGAGAGAGAGAGAGAGAGAGAGAGAGAGAGAGAGAGAGAGAGAGAGAGAGAGAGAGAGAGAGAGAGAGAGAGAGAGAGAGAGAGAGAGAGAGAGAGAGAGAAAATAAAATAAAAAAGAACATATTTGCCTGAAGAAGAAGAAGAAGAAGAAGAAGAAGAAGAAGAAAAAGAAAAAAAAGGGAGAGATAACTAATGAGAAAGAGAGATAAAAAGGGAGAGAAAATGACGGAGGAAGAGACAGAGACAGAGAGAGGAGGAAGGGAGGGAGGGAGGGAGCACTAAAGAGGAGAGGTCAAGGATGGAAGAAGGGAGAGAAGGGAGGGAAGGGAGGGAGGGAGAGAAGGCTGGGAGAGTAGATAAGGTAGACACATGCAAATACTCCCTGGAGGAAAAATTTATGGAGGAAGGGAGGCAGGGAGACAGGGAGGAAGGGAGGGAAGGATAGAGGAGAAAGGGAGGAAGGGAGATAGGGAGGGAAGGATAGAGGATAAAGGAAGGGTGGAAGGGAGATAGGGAGGAATGGAGGGAAGTATAGAGGAGAAAGGAAGGGAGGAAGGGAGATAGGGAGGAAGGGAGGGAAGGGAAGGAGATAGGAAGGTATGGAAAAGGAGTGAAGGAACAGAGAAAGGAAAGGGAGGAAGGGAGATAGGGAGGGAAGGGAGGAAGAGAAGGAAGGGAGGATATAGGAAGGTAAGGACTGGGGAAAGAAGAAAGGGAGATAAAGTGGAAAACAGGGAGAGAGGAGGAAAGGGAGGGAAGGGAGAGCAAACGTAGAGAAGGAAGGAAAGAGAGAAAGGGAGGAAAAGGGAGGAGAAAAAACATAAATCAGGGAGGAGAGAAAGAAGGGAGAGAAAGGAAGAAAAACAAACAAACACACAAAAGAAACGTCAACACCATCATCACCACCATCACCACCACCACCACCACCACCATCACCACCACCATCACCACTACCACCACCATCACCATCATCACCACCATCACCACCATCACCACCACCACCACCACCATCACCACCACCAAAGCCTCTCGGTTCATTTCCTCTCATTCACCAGCGTTTTTTTTAATTAAGTCCCCCCCCTGCCGCCCCCCCCCCCCTCCCTGCCGCGGGCTATTAAAAGCAAAAGAGA
>NC_066515.1:26204386-26209386 GCF_024679095.1 Eriocheir sinensis
AGCGCAGTAGGGAAGGGAAAGTACATAGGAGACAGCGCTGTAGGGAAGGGAAAGCACATTGGAGACAGCGCTGTAGGGAAGGGAAAGTACATTGGAGACAGCGCTGTAGGGAAGGAAAAGTACATAGGAGACAGCGCTGTAGGGAAGGGAAAGTACATAGGAGACAGCGCTGTAGGGAAGGGAAAGTACATAGGAGACAGCGCTGTAGGGAAGGGAAAGTACATAGGAGACAGCGCTGTAGGGAAGGAAAAGTACATTGGAGACAGCGCCGTAGGGAAGGGAAAGTACATAGGAGACAGCGCCGTAGGGAAGGGAAAGTACATAGGAGACAGCGCAGTAGGGTAGGGAAAGCACATAGGAGACAGCGCAGTAGGGAAGGAAAAGTACATAGGAGACAGCGCTGTAGGGAAGGGAAAGTACATAGGAGACAGCGCAGTAGGGAAGGGAAAACACATAGGAGACAGCGCAGTAGGGGAAGGAAAAGTACATAGGAGACAGCGCTGTAGGGAAGGGAAAGTACATAGGAGACAGCGCTGTAGGGAAGGGAAAGTACATAGGAGACAAAGGCTGTAGGGAAGGGAGAGTACATAGGAGACAGCGCAGTAGGGAAGGGAAAAAACATAGGAGACAGCGCAGTAGGGGAAGGAAAAGTACAGGAGACAGCGCTGTAGGGAAGAGAAAGTACATAGGAGACAGCGCTGTAGGGAAGGGAGAGTACATAGGAGACAGCGCAGTAGGGAAGGGAAAACACATAGGAGACAGCGCAGTAGGGGAAGGAAAAGTACATAGGAGACAGCGCCGTAGGGAAGGGAAAGCATAGGAGACAGCGCTGTAGGGGAGGGAAAAGTACATAGGAGACAGCGCTGTAGGGAAGGGAAAGTACATAGGAGACAGCGCTGTAGGGGAGGGAAAAGTACATAGGAGACAGCGCTGTAGGGAAGGGAAAGCACATAGGAGACAGCGCTGTAGGGAAGGGAAAGTACATTGGAGACAGCGCAGTGGGGAAGGGAAAGTACATAGGAGACAGCGCTGTAGGGAAGGGAAAGTACATTGGAGACAGCGCTGTAAGGAAGGGAAAGCACATAGGAGACAGCGCAGTGGGGAAGGAAAAGTACATAGGAGACAGCGCTGTAGGGAAGGGAAAGTACATTGGAGACAGCGCAGTAGGGGAGGGAAAGCACATAGGAGACAGCGCTGTAGGGAAGGGAAAGTACATAGGAGACAGCGCTGTAGGGAAGGAAAAGTACATAGGAGACAGCGCTGTAGGGAAGGGAAAACACATAGGAGACAGCGCTGTAGGGAAGGGAAAGTACATAGGAGACAGCGCTGTAGGGAAGGAAAAGTACATTGGAGACAGCGCTGTAGGGAAGGGAAAGTACATAGGAGACAGCGCTGTAAGGAAGGGAAAGTACATAGGAGACAGCGCTGTAGGGAAGGGAAAGTACATAGGAGACAGCGCTGTAAGGAAGGGAAAGCACATAGGAGACAGCGCTGTAGGGAAGGAAAAGTACATAGGAGACAGCGCTGTAGGGAAGGGAAAGTACATAGGAGACAGCGCTGTAGGGAAGGGAAAGTACATAGGAGACAGCGCTGTAGGGAAGGGAAAGTACATAGGAGACAGCGCTGTAGGGAAGGAAAAGTACATAGGAGACAGCGCTGTAGGGAAGGTAAAGTACATAGGAGACAGCGCAGTAGGGAAGGGAAAGTACATAGGAGACAGCGCAGTAGGGGAGGGAAAGCACATAGGAGACAGCGCCGTAGGGAAGGGAAAGTACATAGGAGACAGCGCTGTAGGGAAGGGAAAACACATAGGAGACAGCGCTGTAGGGAAGGAAAAGGCACAGGAGACAGCGCAGGGAAGGGAAAGCACATAGGAGACAGCGCTGTAGGGAAGGAAAGACATAGGAGACAGCGCTGTAGGGAAGGAAAGTACATAGGAGACAGCTGTAGGGAAGGGAAAGCATAGGAGACAGCAGTAGGGGAGGGAAAGCACATTGAGACAGCGCTGTAGGGAAGGAAAGGAAGGGAAAGTACAGGAGACAGCAGTAGGGGAGGAAAGTACATTGAGACAGCGCTAGGGAAGGGAAAGCATTGGAGACAGCTGTAGGGAAGGGAAAGACATAGGAGACAGCCAGGGAAGGGAAAGCACATAGGAGACAGCGCTGTGGGGAAGGAAAGTACATAGGAGACAGCGCTGTAGGGGAGGAAAGACAGGAGACAGCGCTAGGGAAGGAAAAGACAGGAGACAGCGCTGTAGGGAAGGAAAGCAGGAGACAGCGCTGTAGGGAAGGGAAAGCATAGGAGACAGCGCTGTAGGGAAGGGAAAGTACATAGGAGACAGCAGTAGGGAAGGAAAGACAGGAGACAGCGCAGTAGGGAAGGAAAAGTACATAGGAGACAGAGGGAAGGGAAAGCACATAGGAGACAGCGCTGTAGGGAAGGGAAAGAACATAGGAGACAGCGCTGTAGGGAAGGGACAGTACATAGGAGACACCCCTGTAGGGAAGGGAAAGCACATAGGAGACAGCTGTAGGGAAGGGAAAAGACAGGAGACAGCGCTGTAGGGGAGGGAAAGTACATAGGAGACAGCGCTGTAGGGGAGGGAAAGTACATAGGAGACAGCGCTGTAGGGGAGGGAAAGTACATAGGAGACAGCGCTGTAGGGGAGGGAAAGGACATAGGAGACAAAGGCTGTAGGGAAGGGAAAGCACATAGGAGACAGCGCCAGGGGAAGGAAAGCACATAGGAGACAGCGCTGTAGGGAAGGGAAAGCACAGGAGACAGCAGCAGGGAAGGGAAAGCACATAGGAGACAAAGGCCAGGGGAGGGAAAGTACATAGGAGACAGCGCTGTAGGGGAGGGAAAGTACATAGGAGACAGCGCTGTAGGGGAGGGAAAGCACATAGGAGACAGCGCAGTAGGGAAGGGAAAGTACATAGGAGACAGCGCAGTAGGGAAGGGAAAGTACATAGGAGACAGCGCCGTAGGGAAGGGAAAACACATAGGAGACAGCGCAGTAGGGAAGGGAAAGTACATAGGAAACAGAGCTGTAGGGAAGGGAAAGTACATAGGAGACAGCGCAGTAGGGAAGGGAAAGCACAGGAGACAGCAGTAGGGAAGGGAAAGCACAGGAGACAGCGCTGTAGGGAAGGGAATGTACATAGGAGACAGCTCAGTTGGGAAGGTAAAGTACATAGGAGACAGCGCTGTAGGGAAGGGAAAGTACATTGGAGACAGCGCTGTAGGGAAGGGAAAGTACATTGGAGACAGCGCAGTGGGGAAGGAAAAGTACATAGGAGACAGCGCAGTAGGGAAGGAAAAGTACATTGGAGACAGCGCAGTAGGGAAGGAAAAGTACATTGGAGACAGCGCAGTAGGGAAGGAAAAGTACATAGGAGACAGCGCTGTAGGGAAGGAAAAGTACATTGGAGACAGCGCTGTAGGGGAGGGAAAGCACATAGGAGACAGCGCTGTAGGGAAGGAAAAGTACATAGGAGACAGCGCTGTAGGGAAGGGAAAACACATAGGAGACAGCGCCGTAGGGAAGGGAAAGTACATAGGAGACAGCGCAGTAGGGAAGGGAAAGTACATAGGAGACAGCGCAGTAGGGGAGGGAAAGTACATAGGAGACAGCGCAGTAGGGGAGGGAAAGTACATAGGAGACAGCGCTGTAGGGAAGGAAAAGTACATAGGAGACAGCGCAGTAGGGGAGGGAAAGCACATAGGAGACAGCGCTGTAGGGAAGGGAAAACACATAGGAGACAGCGCCGTAGGGAAGGGAAAGTACATAGGAGACAGCGCAGTAGGGAAGGAAAAGTACATAGGAGACAGCGCTGTAGGGAAGGAAAAGTACATAGGAGACAGCGCTGTAGGGAAGGGAAAACACATAGGAGACAGCGCTGTAGGGAAGGGAAAACACAGGAGACAGCTGTAGGGAAGGAAAGCACATAGGAGACAGCGCAGTAGGGAAGGGAAAGCACATAGGAGACAGAGTAGGGAAGGAAAAGTACATAGGAGACAGCGCTGTAGGGAAGGAAAAGCACAGGAGACAGCGCTGTAGGGAAGGAAAGTACATAGGAGACAGCGCTAGGGAAGGAAAAGCACAGGAGACAGCGCTGTAGGGAAGGGAAAACACATAGGAGACAGCGCTGTAGGGAAGGAAGACAGGAGACAGCCAGGGAAGGAAAAGTACATAGGAGACAGCGCTGTAGGGAAGGAAAGCACATAGGAGACAGCGCTGTAGGGAAGGGAAAGCACAGGAGACAGCGCAGTAGGGAAGGAAAGCACATAGGAGACAGCAGTAGGGGAAGGAAAAGCACATAGGAGACAGCGCAGGGAAGGGAAAGACATAGGAGACAGCGCCGTTGGGAAGGGATAGTACATAGGAGACAGCGCAGTGGGGAAGGGAAAGCACATAGGAGACAGCGCTGTAGGGAAGGGAAAGTACATAGGAGACAGCGCTGTAGGGAAGGGAAAGTACATAGGAGACAGCGCTGTAGGGAAGGGAAAGTACATAGGAGACAGCGCAGTGGGGAAGGAAAAGTACATAGGAGACAGCGCCGTAGGGAAGGGAAAGTACATAGGAGACAGCGCTGTAGGGAAGGGAAAGTACATAGGAGACAGCGCTGTAGGGAAGGGAAAGTACATAGGAGACAGCGCAGTAGGGAAGGAAAAGCACATAGGAGACAGCGCTGTAGGGAAGGGAAAGTACATAGGAGACAGCGCCGTAGGGAAGGAAAAGTACATTGGAGACAGCGCAGTGGGGAAGGAAAAGTATACTGGAGACAGCGCAGTGGGGAAGGAAAAGTACATTGGAGACAGCGCAGTAGGGAAGGGAAAGTACATAGGAAACAGCGCTGTAGGGGAAGGAAAAGTACATTGGAGACAGCGCAGTGGGGAAGGAAAAGTACATAGGAGACAGCGCAGTAGGGAAGGGAAAGTACATTGGAGACAGCGCAGTAGGGGAAGGAAAAGTACATAGGAGACAGCGCTGTAGGGAA